>NC_134910.1:4148965-4170611 GCF_041734735.1 Babylonia areolata | reverse complement strand
GGAATAGTTAATTTGTTAAATGCTCGGAAAATAGCTTTGTAATCTGATAAGGCTGAGTCCGTGACAGGAACAGACTGATTATCATTTTCTTTCACCACAAGTAAATCAACCGTGTGTCCATATTTGTGAGTGGGGTTCATCAATGACTTGGGACAAGATTGTGGTCACAGAAGAAATGGTAAAGCTGTAACGATGAGTTCAAAATGTAATAATAATAATAATAATAATAATAATAATAATAATAATGGATACTTATACAGCACACTATCCAGAAATCTGCTCTAGGTGCTTTACAAAAACGCTTTGTTAACATAAAACATTACATCTATGTTGTATACACACACCAAAATGTGACTACACACACACACACACACACACACACACACACACACACACACACACACACACTGCATACATATTTTTTAACATACATGTGTATCTTACAGCTACCCTAACACATACGCACACATAGGCAGGCACAAACTTACATAAACGCACGCACACACAATACTCATTCATATACATGCATGTAGTTATGTACACATACAGATGTATACACACATAGTCAAGCACAGCTAACGCAAAGGAAGTGGACCTGCCACAACTGAACTTACTGCTGAGGGAAAAGGTGAGTTTTGAGACGAGATTTAAAAGATGCGAGGGAATCAGAATGACGGAGGTTATCAGGGAGCTTGTTCCACGTCTTTGGCGATTGAAAAGAAAACGATCTGTGTCCATAGGTCTTACTTCTGAAAATAAACATTATAATCACCAACAAGGGTGATATTGCTAGGTTTATAACTGTGAGAAGAAAGAAGATAAGACTCTTGGGGGGAAAAAGAGTAAATCTAAAAATGTGCGGTTTTGATTATAAAAAAAAAAAAAAAAAAAAAAAAAAAAAAAAAAAAATCTATAAACACAAAGCTTTATGATAACAAATGCAGAACACATTTTAATGAATGATTAAAAAAGAAGAAGAAAAAAAAAGATCTATTTATTTATATATTCTTATCTGTTCATTTTTTAAAAATATTTTTTTTTATCAGTTTATGTGTGTTTCATTGGTGAGTCTTGGATTTCTTGCATCTCTTGTTTTTTTAATCAGTTCAGTGCAAAATATAACTTCTTTTTGTTTTATTTTTTGTTGTTGTTGTTTTTTTCTATTATTTAGCAGCAGCTAATTGTGGATGCATCATATATTGGATGCACAGCTTTTACGGGAAATTTTTTTGTTTGTTTGTTGTTGTTTTTTTGTATGATGACCAAAGTCTTATCATGAATGGCGTTGTCACGACCCCCCTAGGGAAGAGGTCGAGAGCTGCTTTAAACCTAACACCCACCCCAGTTCAACCCACAACACAAACACAGAATACAGATATTTCTCGTCCACACAAAATTTATTCTCTTCCACTCTGTCTATCCCGCTCACGCAACCTTACACACACAGCCAATGCTTGCAAAAAACAACAACAACAAAAACAAACTTATACCATAATTAAAAAAAAAAAAATAAAAAAAAAAAAAAAAAAACCGAACAGAAGTGGCATACAAAACTGCCGATTCTCCCACATGTTCTCCAAAGCGATTTTCCACACACGCTAAAAAAAACAAAACAAAAACGCCCCAGATGTTCGTGCTTTAGTCTTTGCATGAAGTTTTCCTTTAAAAAAAAACCAAAAAACATTATCACACGGCTCCAGATGAACGTCGGCGGACACGTGGCGCGAACCCTCAATCAAAAGGCACAGGTGCCAGAACTCGGCATACAGCGCCAGGGAAAGGCCCAGGCTGCAAGTCAAAAGGCCCAGAACCCAGGACACCAGTCACGGGACAGGAGGGGGTGAAGACCCAGGACATCAATCGCAGGACAGGAGGGGACGAAGACCCAGGACACCAGTCACGGGACAGGAGGGGATGAAGACCCAGGACACCAGTCACGGGACAGGAGGGGGTGAAGACCCAGGACACCAATCACGGGACAGGAGGGGTTGAAGACCCAGGACACCAGTCACAGGACAGGAGGGGGTGAAGATCTGGGTCACCAGACAAAAGGCCCGGGACCCAGGACACAGCGAGAGCTGCCACAGGTAGCGTACACCAACGACCACCACAAGACACAACGACGAAGACAGACGAAGAAACACAGAAGTGGCTTCAATGGAGGACAGACGGCCCTCACGTGCCAAGACGTCGAGGAAGCTACCCCACCAACAGCAGAGACGACCCGTACACGACGGCAGTCGGGTTGCAAATGCCTCGAATAGTGTTGCTGCCTAACAATATTATCATACTCGCTCAGGTGAACTGAGTAACATGCACGTGGTACTTGCGCAAATCGAGACTTTTACCCGAACTGAAGGATGGGAGGAGGAGGGAAAGTGAAAGGAGAGGGGGGAGAAAAACGAAGACGGGGCACACGCCCTAACTGTCGTCACAAGTTGTGACAGTCATTTTGTATGATGACTAAGTCTAATTATGAAAGTCATTCTTATTCTCAGATTTACACCAACAGCTGGTAAAAGAGAATGGTGTGGAAGATTTTCATGGCTTTTTGTTTCAGTTTATAAATTGAAGTGTGATTACATTATGACTGCTCGTCGTATTCGGTTCCAAAAACGGGAAAACGCAGTGCAAAGCTTCAGTAGATATTTACACTTTTGTGAACTGCAAGTGTGGGGTAAGCAATATGTGTATCTGTGTGTGTGTGTGTGTGTGTGTGTGTGTGTGTGTGTGTGTGTGTGTGTGTGTGTTGTATACATGTTATCATATGTGATTTTTATGTATATATGCTGTATAAAAATAAGGTTCATTTTCATGCTAGTTTCTGTACATCATCGTCGAAATGGTCAAATGTCCCCATTTATGTGTGTATGAGTGTGACCCTCCCCGCTCCAGTGCTGTGGGCCGATATTTTCAGCCCTGATGTGGCCCTGTGTGGTTGAACGGGCATCTGTCAGAATAGAAATGTTACACACGCAGTTTCAGTTTCAGTTTCAGTAGCTCAAGGAGGCGTCACTGCGTTCGGACAAATCCATATACGCTACACCACATCTGCCAAGCAGATGCCTGACCAGCAGCGTAACCCAACGCGTTTAGTCAGGCCTTGAGAAAAATAAAAGTGAATAAATAATAGATAAATGCATAGAAAAGAACTACTATTAATAATAATACTATGTATAAGGCGCAAAAAATTGATGAAGTCAACTATAAGCGTACAAAAGTAAATAAATAAATAGATAAAATAAAGATAGAAAGAAAGAAAGAAAAAAAAAACAGAAAAAAACCCCCAAAAAACATGAAGAGATAATAAATGTGAAAGTCAGTCCTAACTTCACAACGATCGCTTTTGTGTGGTGTGTGTGTGTGTGGTTTATTGTGTTGAAATTTCTTAACGATATTTACGTTTTAGCAAGACTTGGATGTCATCTGTCTTTCGTTCAAGTGTCTGTAATTTTTTTTTTTTTTTTTTTTTTTTTTTTTTACTCTGTGCCTCTTTGTTTACTTGCCGCGAAGGAGTAACCTCGTCTTTAAATGAGTCTGTTTCACATTATTTATTGTTTTGTGGATCATGTTTTTTTTTGACTCACTTGTGTAAACAAAGTGTCTATGTTTTAATCCGGTGTTCGGTTGTGTGTGTGTGTGTGTGTGTGTGTGTGTGTGTTAAACTTTAACATTGCCATTTTCTCTGCAAATACTTTGTCAGTTGACACCAAATTTGGCATAAAAATAGGACAAAATCAGTTCTTTCCAGTCATCTTGTTTAAAACAATATTGCACCTCTGGGATGGGCACAATTTTTTTTTTTTTTTAAATGAAGCCTAATTATATGCAAACTGCATTTACTGTTATATTTATATTTTTTACATTCTCTAAACTTGGCACTTTGATCTGATAATCTGACCCAACAACAAGAGCAATCATTATTATCATTTTTTGTTCAAACAGGAACTTCTTTTGCTAAGCATGGAAGTTTTATTTATTTTGCAAACGTTTTGGTGCAGATAGTAAAAAAAGGAAATTACTCTGTAATTAATGCTAGGGGACTTAATTTGCTTTAAAATGATCTTTCTCATCTTAAACATTACATTTTGAAATTCTACTCAATGCATAAAAAGCTTGGATTTTTTTTTATTTTATTTTTTTTTTTTAAAGTGTATCACAAGTGAGTCTTGAAGGCCTTGCTTCTCTTGTTTATTTATTTATTTATTTATTTTTTTTTTTAGATTCATTTTGTGAACACATTGGATTGAGCTGTTGTAACGTTTTAACTTTTATGTTATATTTATTTATATCTGGCTCGATGATATAAGGCGCTTTGAGCAACATAGAAAAGTTATGAATTATTATTATTATTATTATTATTATTATTATTATCATCATCATTATTATCAAATTTCTGAAAACCCACTTTCATTTCCGTGACGTCCTTTTGCTTATTGCCAAATTCAGTCCATCACATCGCTCAGCAGGCTCTGTTCTTCTACAGACATACAGACTGAGGGGCAGACAGACAGATGATATGCTCGTTTCGTTGAACAGGGAGACAGACAGACAGGTAAATGAAATGCTTGTTTCTTTGTGATATCCGTGCCCGTCCGTACAGAACTTTACCGGTATCATTGCAGTGTGCAAGATGGGAACATACGGAGAATACCCAGGGAGCTGCAAGCCCTGCCCGGAACAATGCAAATACAGCTGTAACAACTACTTTGGTTGCGATAGACAGAGTGAGCACTGTGCTGTCTTTTGTCTTTTTGTTTCATGAGTGACACACGTGTGTTTGCCGGTGTGATTCTTCTATAAATTATATCAATGACAGTGGAACAGTAAGGGCCCAATGACCACACAAACGAGGTTCCCTCCGAGGTTCTCACCGACCGGAAGTGACGAGACCCACAGATGGGGGTGGGTGATAGGTCAAGGTCACTGGAACTGGAGGTGTCCCAAAGTAGGGGTTTACAAATTTTTCCCAAGGTCAGTTCTGACGTGGTCTGAATTGGTATGCATGTTTACATATCTCCGGAATATATCTAGGTGCCAGTCATTGGAAGCGATGCTAAGGTTGTGTGGCTTTTTCTTCTTCATCTACTTCTCTTTTCTTTTCTTTTTTTTTTCCTTTTTTTTTTTTTTTTTTTTGGTCAAGAAGCATAGATGGCATTTTGTTGTAAAACAGATGTGTCTGGACTTGTTATACAGTGGCATGTCCAGAAATAGAAGTATCTGAAACATGATTGGAAAGAAGCCTGACTTAATTTGATTTTAAGAAAATAATAATAGAAAACATAAAATCACACACACACACATCTGTGTGTGTGTGTGTGGGTGTGTGTGTGTAAAGGCGAGTATCTAGGAGAATTAGATGAAGAAGAACAAGAAAGGCAAGGCCTTCAAGACTCACTTGTGATACACTTTAAAAAAAATCCAAGCTTTTTATGTATTGAGCATAATGCATTTACTGTTATATTTATTTATTTTTTTTTTTTGTATTCTCTAAACTTGGCACTTTTGATCTGATATTCGACCCAACAAAAGATCTGTCATTATTATCATTTTTTGTTCAAACAGGAACTTCCGTTGCTAAGCAGGGAAGTTTTATTTATTGCAAACGTTTTGGTGGAGACATTTAAACAAGGGAAATTACTCTGCTGGGAACTTAGTTTGCTTTAAACTGATCTTTCTCATCTTAAACATTACATTTTGAAATTATACTCAATACATAAAAAGCTTGGATTTTTTTTTTTTAAGTGCATCACAAGTGAGTCTTGAAGGCCTTGCCTCTCTTGTTTCAAAATGTAATGTTTAAGATGAGAAAGATCAGTTTAAAGCAGATTAACTCCACTAGCATTACAGAGTAATTTCCCTTTTTTACTATCTGCATCAAAACGTTTGCAAAATAAATAAAACTTCCATGCTTAGGAAAAGAAGTTCCTGTTTGAACAAAAAATGATAATAATGACTGCTCTAGCTGTTGGGTCAGAATATCAGATCAAAGTGCCAAGTTTAGAGAATACAAAAAATATAAATATAACAGTAAATGCAGTTTGCATATAATTAGGCTTCATTGTTTACTTTTTTGTGCCCATCCCAGAGGCGCAATATTGTTTTAAACAAGATGACTGGAAAGAACTGAATTTTTCCTATTTTTATGCCAAATTTGGTGTCAACTGACAAAGTAGTTGCAGAGAAAATGTCAATGTTAAAGTTTACCACGGACACACAGACAGACAACCGAACACCGGGTTAAAACATAGACTCACTTGTTTACACAAGTGAGTCAACAAGAAAGGCCAGGCCTTCAAGACTCACTTGTGATACACTTTTTTTAAAAAATCAAGCTTTTTATGTATTGAGTATAATGCATTTACTGTTATATTTATATTTTTTGTATTCTCTAAACTTGGCACTTTGATCTGATATTCGACCCAACAAAAGATCTGTCATTATTATCATTTTTTGTTCAAACAGGAACTTCCGTTGCTAAGCATGGAAGTTTTATTTATTGCAAACGTTTTGGTGGAGACATTAAAACAAGGGAAATTACTCTGCTGGGGAACTTAGTTTGCTGTAAACTGATCTTTCTCATCTTAAACATTACTTTTTTTTTTTTGAAATTATACTCTATACATAAAAAGCTTGGATTTTTTTTTTTTAAAGTGCATCACAAGTGAGTCTTGAAGGCCTTGCCTCTCTTGTTTCAAAATGTAATGTTTAAGATGAGAAAGATCAGTTTAAAGCAAATTAACTCCACTAGCATTACAGAGTAATTTCCCTTTTTTACTATCTGCATCAAAACGTTTGCAAAATAAATAAAACTTCCATGCTTTGGAAAAGAAGTTCCTGTTTGAACAAAAAATGATAATAATGACTGCTCTAGCTGTTGGGTCAGAATATCAGATCAAAGTGCCAAGTTTAGAGAATACAAAAAATATAAATATAACAGTAAATGCAGTTTGCATATAATTAGGCTTCATTCTTTTTTTGTGTGTGTGCCCATCCCAGAGGCGCAATATTGTTTTAAACAAGATGACTGGAAAGAACTGAATTTTTCCTATTTTTATGCCAAATTTGGTGTCAACTGACAAAGTAGTTGCAGAGAAAATGTCAATGTTAAAGTTTACCACGGACACACAGACACACACACACACACACACACACACACAGACAACCGAACACCGGGTTAAAACATAGACTCACTTGTTTACACAAGTGAGTCAATAACCCCAAAACAACATATTTAGATCAGTTGACGTTTATGATTGATTCCCCCTCAATTCACAGAGTCTTAGTAACATGAAACTGAAAATAATGAAAGGCAATGAAATGTTCACTTTATTCAGTCTCACCAAATATAGGCCCACCAAGGAATTACCGCGTGGAGGTTGGAAGGGCATGACTAAAAAAAAAAACATGTTCAGATCAAGTGACACAACATTCATGCAAAAAACAACAACAAAAAACACGGCAGCTAGAACATTCACAGAGATAACAAGTCAGGAACGCTATCAGAACAAGAAAAGTCAAATCAGTCAGAATTTGAAACAGTGACCACAGCAAGAACGTTATACACGTGTGGGAAGAGTGGTGACGCCATCAGCAGTGACGATGTGTTTGATGAAGAAGGAAGTGATCTGTGATCTGCGTGCATGGATGTCATTTGAAAGTGAGCACGGTTTCCTGTCTGTTCTGAATCCCACGTTGCTTCCATCCCTACTCTCATGTGTTTCAGAGCACAGTCCCACAGAAGTGTATTCCGTGTAATCTGCATTACGGGGTGCGTGTTTCAAAGTGAACGTAGTCAAGGCAGTCTGAGCAGTGTGAGGGGTTCTATGGTAGCTTTGCTGCACGTGTGGTCTGAAAGTCTCTGTGGTGTTTGTCACAAGCCTGTCCTGGAAAGTACTTCCAGCAGACCTAAAAAAATGTGTTCACGTTGGTGTCGACGGATGACATCGTCGAAACTGTGATGCAAATTAAGTCTATGTCAAATTCCAAAGTTTAAAATCCGACCCGTCCACGAAGGTGTCTGAAAATGATAATCAACATCCACTGTTTTGCTTAATGGTAGATTTAATAACTGACTTGCAAAGGAAGAGCCAGCTTATTGATTTATTCATTATCTCTTTTTTTTTTTTTTTTTTTTTTTTTTTACCCCCACAACATCATTACTCATTTCAGTCTGTTTTTCAGACTTTCATTAACCGCTTTGGGTGCCTTGTCAGGTGTAACATAGTGAAGGTGTTTGGCAATATCGATCAGAGTGTTGCCATAGCTGATTTGTTTAGTATTATGAAGGGTTCAGCTTAAATAGTTGGGGTGAATCAAGGTATTTCTTCCTTGGCTTCTCCGACACTCGTTCTCCAAACTCTCTCTCTCTCTCTCTCTCTCTCTCTCTCTCTCTCTCTCTGTGTGTGTGTGTGTGTGTGTGTGTGTGTGTGTGTGTTGAGGGAAAGAAGGAATGTGTTTGTAATGTGTTGGTTGAGGGGAGGAGACGGCGGCACCCTGTTTAAAAGAATTGAGGCTTTGTCTGCATGTGTGTCATGATGTGTTACAGTCCAACAAAGAGGCGATGAGAGGACAGTACGTTATAGATATCCTCAGTGAAGTGAAGAACACGTGTGAGAAAGTTTGTCACATTTGATGACAGATCATGGTACTTCGTGTTTGGACATGTTAGCCCGCGCCATGTTTGAAAAGTAGAAAACAAAATGACTAATTTGAAACTAAACATGTGACAGTGTTAAAATTGTTGATGGTAATATTGTGTGCCTCGTCCATACATTGAATATCAGTTGTATCAGCTTGACATTGCTGGTCGATTCCACACACAACAACACGTTTATGTCGCACGTCCACCAACAAATAACCACGAGACTTTGATGTCGCATCTTTCAAACTCTCCTGCACGTACTTCAGTCTCCCAGGGTACATTTGCTAGGCGACATGAGTGATCTGTGAGGTGTCCTTCAGGTTCCCAAACACCACCAGATAATGACTCTACTTTGGGTAGTCCTTCTGAATGGATATATCCATTCTGTGATTCTCCACAACACCAGTAATCTGGAGTTGCCGTTGTTAGTTTATTGATGTGATTCAGAAAGAAAGTGCCCCAAACAGTTTTTCCATTTTCTGTTTGTTCTACAATGACACAGGTAAAGGCATGCTTCCACCTTGGATCCATAGTCTTTTTCTGAATCAGATATCAGTATCACATTATTTTCGTCTATGTTTCATATGTATTCTCAAAGCTAATTCTACTACTGCAGTAGCAACTGCAAGGACTCCTACTCATATCACCAGGTCCCTTAAACTTTCCACTTCCATTGGAGTGAGAGACAGACTACCATGACGCACCTCCAAAACACGAGCTAGTAGGTTTCTTCCTAAACATGTCCCAACGCATCTCTATTTTGGGACATGACCCCATCTAACATATCCAGATACATCTTTTTCTTCTTTTTTTTTTCTCTTTTAATATGATGTTATCGTTGCTTCATGGGGGAAAACAAACAAACCAACAAACAAATAACAAAAACAACAACAAAAAAACCACAACAAAACAAACAAACAAACAAACAAAAAAAAACAACTAACAAAACAAACAAACAAACAAAAAACAAAAAAAACAACAACAACCCACTCACGTGCACCTGCACCGAATTCACGTATGACTTTGATAAAATCCCGACCTGGAACACACTTTTATGCGCACCAGCGGGGAACTTTTCCGGAAACCCCAAGTTTGGGACACTTCCGGTACCGGTGACCCCACAACTGAGGTTCTCGCCTCTTCCAGTTGATGAAAGCCTCAGTGGGATCCTCATCTAGGGGGTGATCAGGCCCGTACTATACTATTAACGACATGCATCTGTCGTGCATGTATGGAATTGTGTATTTGTGTGTGTGATTGTGTTTGTGGGACTGCATTACTGCAACATCAATATATAGGCATATTATATTGTGATTCTCCTGCAACCGAAATGATACCCAGCAAAACGTGTCAAAACGCACTGGACTGTTTGGACGGTGTGTGTGAACAATCAATCATTTGAGTCTGCTCCGTCTCCCTCCTTACTCCTTACTCTCTGCCTGCCTACCCCCCACCCCTCCCTCCCTCTCCGCTTGTCTTCCATCTCTGTGTGTGTGTGTGTGTGTGCGTGTGTGTGTCAGTCAACATTGTCTTCGCCTCTGTGTCAGTCCTGTTCAACGTTGCCATTGGCAAGACAGTGCGAACGTCCCTGTTGGCCAAAGGTAACCCCCAAAACCTCATTGACGGCGTGCATAGTCTGCGACACCCCGAAACCTGCGCGATAACCGTTCGCTTTCACAGACAAAGCAATCACTGGTTTGGAGTGATGTTGGGGTCAACGTTCAAGGTTTTCAGCGTTAATGTCCATTCGCGAAAGAGTGGCTATTGTGAGTCTGAGTGTGCGGTGTGTGTCTGGTGTGTGTGTGACTCTCTCTCTCTCTCTCTCTCTCTCTCTCTCTCTCTCTCTCTCTCTCATTGTTTCTGTCTCTCTGTATCTGTCTCTGCCTGTCTGTCAGTCTGACTGTCTCCCTCTCTTCCCCCACCTCTCTCTCTCTCTCTCTCTCTCTCTCTCTCTCTCTCTCTCTCGCTCGCTCGCTCTCTCTGTCCATGTGTTTGATATTCACCCAGAATGTCAACCAAACTTTTAATACGTTGGTAGTCCAGAAAAAAGAAAAGAAAAAAAAAAAGAATGTTTCAGGAACATCTTGCAGCCTGTGAACATTTTCTTTCCCGATTAATGTCTAAGAACAAGACATATTACATGCAGTAACTGCAGTTACGCAGCATGTTAGAAGAAATAACGTATATATATATATATATATATATATATCTGTGTGTGTGTGTGTGAAAGTCAAAGTCAAATTGTTTCAAGATGTTATAAAGAAAAACTGCTTTATTGCATCAAGCCAACTGAAAACAAGAATAACAATCTGAAAAAAAAGAAGAAAAAGAAACACACACATAATCCAGATACACCACACAAGATTCCTGTGATAATAAAATGCATAACTGCAATTTGTGTGTGTGTGTGTGTGTGTCTCTCTCTCTCTCTCTCTCTCTCTCTCTCTCTCTCTCTCTCACATACATACACACACACGTGCTCATATGTATATATCTGCTGATGTGGATGTGTGTGTGTGTGTGTGTGTGTGTGCATGTGTGTGTGCGTGTGTGTGTGTGTGTGTGGTGTCTTTGGCAGCAACTCTGACGCGTTATTACGTGATAGTGTCTGACGTAGTGAAATTTCCCTTCCCACCGCCACCAAAGTTCAATTGTGGCTTGGAAAAGCGTCGAGTCCGTGCTGGGACAGCAGCAATGTTACGATGCATAAAGCCAATAAGTGGGAAATACGTCTTTATCGCACGAAGAAGCATTGGTGGCCTGTACGTTTGCGAGATAGAGGTCTTCGGGCATCACAGATACAGTGAGAAGCTTCTCCTGTGTGTCACTCCGCTATCCCTCCGTGTAGTCGTCAGTCCGTACGTTCGTTCGTCTCTCGGTGTTTATTCATTTATGTATTTATTTATTTTCAATTCTTCAGTCTCTTCATGTTTATATTTTTATTTTGTTTCTGCCAGTTTATGTAATTGTACACTCACACCCACACCCACACCCATACACCCCCCGAAACACTTGCTTATGTCTATAACCTATGTTGATATCACAAGAAAAAAAGATAATTCTTAAATCTTTTAAAGACGCGAAAGTAGTACCTTTTTTTAAGTCACGAAACCGTATAGACCCTTCAAACTACAGACCAATTTCAATCTTATCAATATTGCCAAAACCTTTAGAAAAACACATTAAATCCTCAATCATTTCATAGACTACAAACTATATCATCCAAATAAATCTGGTTTCAGGTCCAAGCACTCCCGTCATACAGTCCACACTAATTTAGTCGAACAGTGGCTCACAAATATAAACAGTAATGAAATTACTGGTGTTCTCATGGTAGATTTTATGAAGGCATTCAATGTGGTAGACCACATTCTTCTTTTGAAAACAAAACAAAAATTGTATGGCTTTTCTGGGAATACACTTGAACTCATATCCTCATTTCTATCAGACAGAAGACAAATTGTATCTATCAATGAATCTCAATCCTCTTTACAGTCTGTCTGTTATGGAGTTCCTCAAGGTTCAAATTTTGGTCCAATATTAATTTCTATTTCTAAATGATTTGCCTCTATTTATTAATGCATTAAACATTTTCTTGATTTGCATTGTCGAAAAGCATTCTTTTTTTTTTTTTGCTTATATTGAATCACATATTAACTATGTGTCAACACTCTGGGATTCAGCTAGCGATAATATGCTAAAACCTTTACTAACCCTGCATAGACGAGCTCTTAAATTAATCCTTCTGAAATCTTCATCACTGACTGCTGACGACTACAGACATTTAAATATTCTTCCCCTAAAGCTCAAACTTGAATATAACAAAGCACATTTTATTTCTAATATCATGTCTAATTATTCTCCATCTTTGAGAGACAGAGTTCCCACGACGGTAGTCCGTCAGACCAACAAGATTAAGATCCCCATTTCAAGAGTAGATCTGTTTAAATCCAATCTCATTTATACAGGAGGCTGTTTATGGAACAATATTTCATCCAATTTTAATGTTCAGAAAAGCATTCAGGAATTTAAATTAAAAAAAAAAAAAAAATTACCATACACACCTTATGGACAAATATGGCAACAAATCCTACTTAATTTGACTTTATCTCAGCAGGTTCGAACCCGTGCCTCCAGGGTGGTCGCCACTTCAGAACAGAGTCACCTTTTCTGCTGCTTCTGCCATTGCCTTGAGAGCCCATGTCCTCTCTCTGCCAGAAACCGACAGCTGTTTCATGAGACTGTGGGCAGATGCGCCCACAAACCCTCTTGCACCAATCTCTATCGCCAGGACTTTGGCTTGGAAGACAGATTCTCTCAGGCTGCTGGCTAGACTAGCATACTTCTCGGTCTTGTAGATGTGGGCTTCTCCCATTCTGCTTTCGTATGGCACAGCGAGCTCAATCAGAAACACTTGTTTCGTTGCCTTGGAGTGGAGTACCATGCCAGGTCCCATGCCACTCTTGCTGATGATTTCTGGGTGTTTCTTCCCCTCTGGTAGGTCAACTGTGCATTCCCAATCTTCGGCACCATCAAGCAGCCCACGTTTCCATGCTTTGGAAACTTTGAATGCTGTTCCTGGCCAGTCTTTACCTTCTGTTGAGCGGAACTCTACTGGAACTTCTGTTGCGTTTGGTGCTCCTTCGACAGTGCTCACCACGTGTGCAATTTCTTTTAACACTTGGTTGTGCCTCCATGTGTACCGTCCTTGGCTCAACGCCGCTTTGCATGAGCTGAGGACATGTTCCACTGTTTGTTTGCCATGACAGAGTGGGCATGCAGGGTCATCTGCTTTCCCCCATTTCACCAAGTTTGTATTCGAGGAAAGGTGGTCGTACACAGATTACAGGATGAAGCTGATCCTCAGAGGGGCCATGTTCCACATGCTGCTCCCACTGAGGCTCCTTTGGAGTGCATTTTCCCATGTTGTCCACTTCCCCTGTTGGCCTTGCTGAACTTCAGCTTGGGTTGGTTGGCTCTCACAATACTGTCACCCGAGTCTTCGAGCATGCTGAGAAGTCTTGCCTTCCCTACCTTGTATTCTTCGACAAGGGACTTCAGAGGAAACCTCAGCTTTGTTTGGCGACAGTAGAGTGCCACGTCAGTGAGACCAGCTGGAACACCAAGCCATTTGCATGTGTACTTGTTGATCTTTGCCTCAATCGACTCGACTGCGCTACAGCTGATACCATACATGGAGTGATGGCCTAGAGGTAACGCGTCCACCTAGGAAGCGAGAGAATCTGAGCGCGCTGGTTCGAATCACGGCTCAGCCGCCGATATTTTCTCCCCCTCCACTAGACCTTGAGTGGTGGTCTGAACGCTAGTCATTCGGATGAGACGATAAACCGAGGTCCCGTGTGCAGCACGCACTTAGCGCATGTAAAAGAACCCACGGCAACAAAAAGGGTTGCTCCTGGCAAAATTCTGTAGAAAAATCCACGTCCATAGGAAAAACAAATAAAACTGCACGCAGGAAAAATACAAAAAAAAAAAAAAAAAAAAAAAAAGGGTGGCGCTGTAGTATAGCGACGCGCTCTCCCCGTGGAGAGCAGCCCAAATTTCACAAAGAGAAATCTGTTGTGATAAAAAGAAATACAAAAAATACAAAATACAAATAAATCAGGAGAGGCCACAGGAACTTTGGTATCAGCATGGACTGTAGGTACCACACTTTGTATTTGCCAGGAAGGCCACACTGGTCTATGATATACAGGCCTTCTTCTGCTGTCTGCTTGGATTCCTTTCCTCTTGTGTGTCTTTCAGGGACTTGTCATACCATCTTCCAAGGCTCTTGACTGGTTCATCTGACACAGCTGGAATGGCTTGATTGGCTACAGTGAATGCTACCGTTTCAGCTACCTTTTTTTACGCATTGAGAGGCTCTGTGATTTCTTTGGTTTGAAGTTCATACTGGCTAAGGCAACTAGCTCGTTCAGCCGCTTCAGTATTTCACGGGTGTGGAGCCACTCAAGGACTTCAGGACATTTCTTGTACAGCAGGTACGGTATTCCGTTTGGCCCTGGCTTTCTTGACCACTTTCTGTACTTCCTCAAGGGTTGGTGGTTTATCGCTGAACTTCTTCTCTGGTTTCCTGGGATGAACCAAACCCTTGAGATATAGTGGTTTCTTGCTTTGCGGATCAGAATATGTTTTCCTGAGGTGCTGTTCAAGTGTTTCTTTGTCCACTGTGAGTGTACCTGATTTGGGCTGCTCGAACAGTTTCCTGGCGAACTGAAAGGGGTCTCGAAAGAAGCAGTCTTGTGTCTTCTTCTTTTTGTTCCTTTTCCTTCTTGCTGATTCTGCTTTACTGAGGGCACTGTGCTTTGCTTTCAGGTCTTTCCAAAGTTTCTGTAGACCCTGCTTCTCAAATTCTGAAGCTGTCTTCATCGTTTTCTTGAGCTTTCTTTTTGCATTTCAGATGTTGTCCATTTCTCGTTGTCACCTGGATTTTTGAGGAGGTGTTCTTGTCTTTGGTTCTTTCACTCGATAGGTTTCCGGTCAGGTTGCATACACGATATCTCCGTAGGTGGCTAACTTGTGTTCCAAGGTGCTCTTTCTCCTCAGCGCTATCAACTATTTTCTGGTCCAACTCTTCCCTTTCCGGTTTTTTTTGTTTGTTGTTTTTTTTGTTTTTTTCACTTGCAGGTGGCAAGTTTAGTTTCTGGCGTTGGCATCAAGATCTTGTAGGATTGATTCGTCTGAATTATCAGCGAAGATGTCCTTGGCACTATGTTTTAAATCCTTGGTTTTCCGACGTCTTACCTGCTGGTGCAGTGCGCTGCAATACTTGATGCTGTACAACCACAATCAGTGTCCTGCATACATTGTGTGTGTGTGCTTTTTTTTCTGAGGGGGTGTGATTTTTTTTTTTTTTTTTTTTTTTTTTTTTTTTTACCGAATATGATGTTTATATCGGGATTATGTACATGTGCATGTTTAAATGCGTATGTGAATGTCCTTATTTCTACATCTCTTTGCTACTTTGTGGATGTTTTGATTCATTTTCTTTTTCATTTTCTCTTTGCCCTGAGGGCTGGATGAAAAAAGCACATGTATGCTTATTCCACTTCCCTCAATAAAAAACAAAACAAAAACACTTCGTTCTCTCTCTCTCTCTCTCTCTCTCTCTCTCTCTCTCTCTCTCTCTCTCTCTCTCTCTTTGCACATACAAACGGGCAGTTCTTTTCCTATTTTCAAATCAAGTCTGCATAAACATCTTCACCCCTTCCAACAGTAAATAACTCTGATTTTTGAATTACTATAGACAGTAACAATGGGTCAGTAATGTTTTATTTATTGTATCAGTCATTGTTGCTGTTGTTGTTGTTCTTTCTTTGCTTTCTCATTTCATCGTGTTTTGTTTTGCTCTTTTTTTTCTTTTTCTTTTTTTTTTTCTTTTTGTTTCTTTTTGTTTCTTCTTTTTTTTTTTTTTTCTCCCGTTCTATTTCTTATGCATGCATGATCTATTCATTTCGTTCTATCATAATCGTGACAAATGTCCAAGTAATATTGGTGATGGTGGTAGTCACTGTAGTATGCTGCACTTGCCGCATGTAGATTTCAGAGACAGTAACAATACTGTACCTTTTGAACACCCGGTTGTTTCTGGAACTTCTATATTGATGACATCTCTCTCTTTCTCTCTGACTCACTGTTCTACCCATCTATCAATCTTACTGTGTGGGGGGATGGAGGGGGTGCTGTCAGTGTGTGTGCGCGCGTGTGTGTGTATGTATGTGTGTGCGCTCGCACGCGAGCGTCAGTGTGTGTATGCATGTGTGTGCACGGATGTGTGTGTGTGTGTGTGTGTGTGGTGATGGGGGAGGGGGGTTGGGGGGGGGGGAGCCGGGGGGGGGGGGGGGGGGTCTTCATTATGCATACAATTCTGCATGAAAACCTTTTCCTTTCATTTATGTGTGTGCTATTTGTAATAGATGTAGATTAGCAAGGACAGATTGGAAGAATAGGCAATGCCTAAAATCTTAATCCTTGAATAAGAACGTTTTGAATTCTGAGTTCTCTCTCTCTCTCTCTCTCTCTCTCTCTCTCTCTCTCTCTCTCTCTCACCCACCCACCCACAGGTATTCCAGACCTTGTTACCACTGGAAACGTTTGGGCAGGTTGCACCTGTGCAAATACTCGTCACCGATAATTGCTTTGTGTGTGTGTGTGTGTGTGTGTGTGTGTGTGTGTGTGTGTGTTCATTGCAGTACTGAGAGTCGGGTCAAAATGTATCAATGGCAGTGAAACAGCTGTCTGTGTCAGTGACTCCGTCTGTGATAACAAAACGTGCAGTGAGTTTCTGTTTGATTTAACGGGTACCTATTTGATAGTTTTTGTTGTTCATTTGTATACTCATTCGTTTATCTATGTATTCATTTATTTATTCATTTGCTTGTTTATTTATTTATCTTATTCATTTATTTATTTGCTTTTTTTGTCAGGGTGGTTTTGTTTCTTTGCATTTCGCCTTACTGTAATTAAGAAAGAAATCCGGAAAATATAATATACATCTCTCTGATATATATATATATATATATATATATATATATATATATATATATATATATATATATATATATATATATATAAATGTGTGTGTGTGTGTGTGTGTGTGTGTGTGTGTGTGTATAAATTGTGTGTGTGTGTAAAACAGTAGGAAAAGAATGCGATGATAAAGAATTATCATGAAATTGAAATATATTTTTCGCTTATTTGACCATTCTTGGTATCTACATTCATTTCGACAAGCCCATTATGTCCCTTACAATGCAACCAAGCAAAATCAAACCTCAGTTGGAAACTTTGATACCCACTTCACTTGACCAGTGTGCCTGTGCTCTTGTTGCAGAATGGACAGTAGGGAGCAAATGCAGAATTCAACGGTGTGTTACCGGGTCTGTCTGTGAAGGGGGCAGATGCAGTGAGTAAGACAGACACTCAGTCCGACGAGTTCTACTAAAAAGAACTAAACATATATCCTTTTCCTGGATTATGTTTTTTTTTGTTTTGTTTTTTTGTTTTTGTTGCTGTTGTTTGTTTTTTATTTTTTTTATTTTTTACTTCATCTTTATTCCAAGAGAGAGTGTACACACAAACACACACACACACACACACACACACACACACACACACACACACACACACACACACACACACACGCCCGTATGCACATAAAAAACAACAACAAAACACAATATTGTGTCATCACCGTCACCATCATTATCATGATTGTCGTTGTCGACACCTTCTTTTCCTTTTCTCCCTTTCGGTTTTCTCTAAGACAAGAAAGATTTCACAACCGATGGAATTTCCATGTGTCTGTTTGCGGAAATTGTCCACTGAGCTTGGCATGGAGATCCTCAGGACCCAAATGAGTTGCATGAAGAATCTGACGAATGCTCAGTAGCGCACTGCACCAGCAGATAAGACGTCGGAAAACCAAGGCCAGAATTCTAACCACAGTTCCAAGGACATCCACGCTGATAATTCAGACGAATCATTTGCACAAGATCCTGAAGCAAAACGCCGGGAAGTAGACTTGCCACCTGCAAGTGCGAAAACGGAATGGGAAGAGTTAGACCAGAAAATAGCCCTAACATGATGCGCTGAAAGAGCAGCCTGTCGGGAAACTTGTGGAATGAAAGAACCAAAGACAAGCACACCTCCTCAAAAATCTAGGCAACAACGAGAAATGGACAACATCCGAAATTCAAAAAGAAACTCAAGAAAAAGATGAAGACTTGAAAGAATTGAAAAGGAGACACAAGACTGTTCCTTCCGAGACCCCTTTCAGTTCGCCAGGAAACTGTTCGAGCAGCTCAAATTAGGGACACTCACAGTGGACAAAGAAACACTCGAACAGCATCTCAGGAGAACATATTCCGATCCGCAAAGCAAGAAACCACTAGATCTCAAGGGTTTGGTTCATCCCAGGAAGCCAGAGAAGTTCAGTGATAAACCACCAATCCTTGAAGAAGTATAGAAGTGGTCAAGACAGCTAGGGCCAAATCATCACCAGGGCCAAACGGAATACCGTACCCGCTGTACACGAAATGTCCTAAAGTCCTTGAGTGGCTCCACAGAGTGATAAAATCAGCATGGATGAACCTGGAGATCAGCGACAAGTGGATGATAGCTAATGGCGTGTACATCCCGAAAGAGCAAAATCCTAGTACCATTGGAATGTCCAGACAAATATTTGCTCCTGAATGTCGAAGGAAAAATCTTCTCTGTCATGGCTGCAAGACTGACAAATTACCTCACAGAAACAAGTACCTAGATGTATCAGTCTAGAAAGGCGGCATCCCAGGAATTCCTGGCTGTGCAGAACATGCCACAATGATTTGGGATACAATCCAAAGAGCAAAGACAGAGAAAGAGGACCTTACGTGGAATGTCTGGATCTGGCAAATACCAAGCATGATACTTTTCCGCCGTTAGGCGGAAAATCGCCGTGGTTCATTACAAATCAGCCGTTCAAAATATCGATCCGCCGCCAGTGAAGATGATTCCGCCGCACGAAACTTTGATTTCCGCGGAGCGACACATTTCAATAAATTCTGGAAGGTGGGGGTCATTTTTGGCTCTGCACCGGTTTCCAATCAATGATTATCATAGTAGGCCTATCCCAGAATTCACTTCCGCTTCGCGGGAAGTCTCGTTTGTTGACCGGCTTACTCTAGGCTACAGCGACGTAGATCTAGGCTACAGTGAACGACTCACACAAATTGTCAATGCCAAGGCCTGTTTTCATTGAACGGACAGCTAAAACATCTTCTTTTGATCGAGATTCAAAGAACAAATGGTGCCCATTCAAATTTATGGAGATGGAAACTGCCTCCCCCGATGCGCATCACTGCTAGCAACAGGAGTCCAAGAACATCACTTTCAAATGCGCCTCAGAATTGCTGTTGAACTGGCTGCGCATGAAGACTTCTACCTCACAGAAGAAAATTTGAGATCAACTGCTTCACCCGCAGATCATCTTAAAACATATGCTTTGTTCTCAGACCAGTATACATCAACAGAACTGACTTCAGAGGCTGTTCGCAGTACTTTTAGAAAAGAGGTGCTGCACATTCTCACTCCAGGAACATACATGGGGATCTGGCAACTACATGCTGTTGCTAGTGTCTTGCAAAGACCGATTTTTTCTATTTATCCTTCCTATGGAGGACACAATGTACGACAGTACCTCCACAGAATCATTTCACCAAGAGTGAGCAGTCATTCCAAGGAGTCGGATTTGCCTGGCATCATGTGGACAAGAACGGATGGAAAGAGTTTGCCAGAAAGTGCTTGGACACCAAACCATCTTGTTGTCTGTCTCTCTGGCAGTAAGTCCCGAAGCTCTGCACAACCTGGTCCAGACTCTCCACAGTCCATTGCCAAGGATTCTGCATGCATTAGCAGCGAGGCCTCGGACAGAAAAAGGAAGGCATCAGCAGATATCCGAGCCTTCTTCTCAAAGAAATCTTTTTGAGTGTCCTGTACGTGCATATGCCTCCTCCATGTTCCTGCAAAACCCCTGTTTTACAACTACATCCAGAGTAAAACTAAAAGTTTTCCTGTTTCTGGGACAGACCTGTTTGGATGACTTAACTTTGCTGAATTACATTTTGCTGTTGGATAAATTTACCTGTGGATTGGTGGTCTGGTAAGGCTATAATTCATGCATGATCATTTTTTTTAACAAAGAAACAGCGTTTCTTTATAATGTTCTGTGTGCTTTTCTCACACCCAGTTTGCCCCTTACAGTAACAATACTAATTTTTCCAGGTAAATTCTAACACATGGAATGGGCTTGCAAGGATTGCTCCAACTGACTTTTTAGTGTCTATATAGACTATATACTAATCAATAGACACTAAAAAGTCAGTTGGAGCAACCCTTGCAAGCCCATTCCATGTGTTTTGTTGTTATGTGTTCTTTCTCTGATTTTATATATATATATGGCTAATTCGTGTTCAAAATGTCAAATTTCCCCGGAGGAGCATGCCCCCGGATCCCCCCCTCCCCCCCTTTTTTTTTTGGGGGGGGGGGGGGGGATTGTACCATTTTAAGCCTCGTTCTAAAGATGGGAGGGGGGGGAGTAAACAGTTACACTAATTGAGAAAATCCATGTCTGTATTAATTAGTCTTTTATTTTTGACACTGTTGTGGGTTCAGTCCACAGAAAAAAAAAATCCTCTTTTTTTTCCAATTTCAGCTGCATTTTTTGTTGTTGTCTGATTTTCCTCTCTTTTTTTCCTGCCTTGGTGGCATGCCTGAAATACGTATGGGTCAGTTCCTCATGAACTGATCCACCAGGCTCTCAAGATGCACCATGTTCCAACACAAATCAGGGAAATGCTGAAGAAGTATTTCCATGTCTTCTCAATGCTGGGCATAGCCATGGCCTGTGCAGTTTCTCCAGTCGTGTTCGTTCTAGCAATGGAAGTGATCTTGAAGGCATCAATGAAGGGCAAGGATCAAACCGACCTTGGTAATGGATACCAGATACCTCCTTTGAAAGCCTTCATGTATGACACAACGGCCCTTTCAACAAAAGAGGATGACACCCATGAAATATTGAAGCAGTTGGACAAGCTAGTTGCCTCAGCCAGGATGAACTTCAAAGAAATCATGGAGCCACTCCCAGCGTAAAGGAAAGGTAGCTGAAATGGTCACATTCACTGTAGCCAAACAAGCCATTCCAGCCGTGTCAGATGAACCAGTCAAGAGCCTTGGAAGATGGTATGATGAGTCCCTGAAAGATACAAAAGAAGAAAGGAATCCAAGCAGACAGCAGAAGAAGGCCTGTATATCATAGACCAGTGTGGCCTTCCTGGCAAATACAGAGTGTGGTGCCTACAGTCCATGCTGACACCAAAGCTCCTGTGGCCTCTCCTGATATATGATATTAGCTGTAGCACAGTCGAGTCGATTGAGGCAATGATCAACAAGTACACGCGCAAATGGCTTGGTGTTCCAGCTGGTCTCACTGACGTGGCACTC
>NC_134910.1:4133965-4146465 GCF_041734735.1 Babylonia areolata | reverse complement strand
AACGTATCGAAATTCGTATCTCGTCTCTGGATATATTTTCCAATACGTTTTCGAAGTAAATGGCAACATCCAATCAATTAATGACTGAATAACGAAAACCAGGGAATCACTACAGAAAACTTTTATCATTATATCGATGATAACGATGTTTAAAGGAGCCAGTGACGTGCATTATGCCTGGTACGTTTCTTGACATCTCTCGAACAGAATCGAGTTTGGGCAGCCAGTGTGAAAAGGGCCAGTGTGCTTCAAATACTGTGTGTGACACTCTGCTCAACCCAGGTCTCTGCAGTGAGTATCACAGTGTTCTTGCTGTGCTGGGAGCAGTTTTCGACATATGCATGTGCTTAACAATAATGATATAAACTGGGTTTTTTATGACGGTTGTGACTGTGTGGACACTTGCATGTGCGCGCGCGTGTTTGTGTTGCGTACGTGCGTGTGTGCATGTGCGTGTGTGTGTGTGGGGGTGTGTGTGTGTTTACAATTGATTGCTTTATTAATCTAAACCCAGTGAATCCAGTTCAGGTGTCGATTAAATCTGTATGGCGAATAGCATTTACATAGTTTTTCTTTGAATTTCAGTTCATTTCTGTTATGTGGAACCTGCTTTTTTAATCGATACTTCATTTTGTAATTCATTATTTTTCATTTGCTTACTTACTTTACGTTCTCATAGCACATTTTTTGAGTCAATAATTTGGTCCGTATGATTCCAGCAAAAAGTAGGAACAAATACTATGGGACTGGATCACCCTGTCTACAACCTCTCTCAAAAACCTAGACAATAACTAGCCATTCAACAGTGACAGTAGACTTAATATTTCTGTAAATATAGTTGATCTATATTGACACAAAACGGCCCCAATCGGAAAACCTTCATAATGTTTATCACAGTCCATATCATTTAGGATAGAGTAAATCGTTGTAAAATCAACATTCCAGGTGGTTTATCTATTTATTTATCTGTGTATCTTATCATCATTAGTATCATCATTATTATCATTATCAATGTTAATAATATCGTTATCATCATCATCATCATCATGTGTCAGTGAATCAGGTCATGAATAAGACATAAATGACTCCTTCTTCATGAGCTGAGATCGAATCTCCATACCTCCATGTCACTAATGAAAGAATGAGACTGGAGAAAAGCCCGGAATCGATCTCGCATGAAAATGTCGTCCCCGGGTTCTAGAAATCTTCTAGCCAAGGGGGAATGGCCCCACTGACTTGTGGAAAAGTCTGAGGCTAAGGGGTCAATCCCTGATAGAATTTGGAGTGGCGGCTTGATGGTAAATCTTGTCTGAGATGAAAGTCATGTCGCTTGGGAAATCCATGGCTTCCATTCATCCTGTCTTTTCACCCAGGATAAAGTGATACCAGTGACTGACTGTCTACAAATGGGTTTCTGGCATTTGAGGAGAAGCGTCTTCAGGACCTCGGCCAGAACCGTCAGTCCAGCAGAAAGGGGAGACAAGACCTGATATCTGCTTCTATTGGCTCACCATGTGGCCGTGTGTGTGTGTGTGTGTGTGTGTGTGTGTGTGTGTGTGACTTTAGGCTGCGTTCTCATCTCCAGAATCAATTGCATCTTCATTGTTCACGATGTACTTCCATGATTGATTGAAATGTGACCCAGCTTCTGATGTGATTTCTTCTTGTACAGCATTATATTTTTTCTTTGATTATGTCGGGCTGTCTCTACCATACACTGAGTCATGTTGTTCTCTCCCTATATAAACTGTTATAATATAATGTTCCCCTTCTGATCATTTCAGAGAAGGAAGTAAACCAGACTTGTCAAAAAACTTTAGACTGCATCATTGGCGCCGTGTGTGAGCAGGGGAAATGCAAGTGTAACACTCACGTTGGTAATCAGGCCGGAAATCAGTGCAGTAAGTATCTGGTGTCCGTTGATTGATAACTGACTGACCTCTTGTTTATGGTGGGACTAGTGGGAGTCATTTTACAAGTACAAATAGAAAATGCGAGAAAACTGGCGACATCCTGTCTCGCTAAAATCTTTTAAGCCTGCTCTGAAAATACATGTTTCCATCAATGTATCTTTTTTTCCCAATTATTTCGTGTGCTGGTCTTGGTATGCTCTGGTTTGAAATACATGTTTTATTGTAGAGAAGCCATAGGCCGTTTGCCATGTGTGTGTGGCGGAACGCTAGCGAGTATCCGTGCTTTCGTGTGTGTGTATGTGCCTGAGTGCGTGTTGCAGGGATGCGTTTTCTGGAGGGCGTCATAGGTGGATGGGTGGTTAACAATGTTCAGTTGCATGAGTGTATTCTGGCACGTGCTTGCCTTGTCTGAGTGTGTGTGTGTGTGTGTGTGTGTGTGGAAGGGGGGGCGGGGGGGTGCTGTGGGGTACTGATAGAGAAGGAGAGTGGGCAACGAAATGTAAAGTGCTTTGAGCAGTGTTCCTGTATATACGTGTTGTATAAATGTCTATTGTTATTAGTATAAGTAGTAGTATTCCACTTTCTGAAAATTGTAGGGTATTCATCTTTTCTTGACATATTTTTCTTACGTGTTTAAACAAAATGTGTCTGTGTATCAACCCTGTTCCGGGTTTGTCGTAGCTTGTCATTTTAATATTACATGTCTTCTTTTTGTTGTTTATATGAAACCCTATCAGCAACAGTCCAAAAGGCCTCTGAAGAGTCACCTGCGTTTCTCATGCAAAGAAAACAAGGACTGGTTTGACAAAGAACCTCACCCCCAACCCCCAGCCCCCCCCCCCACCCCCCCCAAAAAAAAGAAAGAGGGCGCAAACCAGGCCCACGTGCCCAATCCATCCTCCCCACAGAGAGAGGCGTTATTCTGAGCTAACTGCAACGTACTGAACAAAATCACTGCGACACCAAGGACAAGTGGTAGGTAGAGGAAACAGGGAAAACTCAACATTGTGTCAACAAAAGACACAGTAAAGGTTTCTACGAATCTTTGAAAGCTGTGTAAGGCCCATCCTATTAAGTTTAGAGCTTTCTTAGAAGTTCAGACAGGACAAAAACCGAAAACGGACAACCAGAAAATACCGAATTGTTGGAAATAATTTTCAACACCCTTGTCATAGACCAGCTGAAAGGTGGAAAAGCCACAAGAGGCAATGTCAAGTTTGGAAATATGGAGGCCCAGTGTTTCAGCGTAGCTAGGAACAGGGAAAATATCCTCCCAATGTCCACAGTGCAGTCATAACCATGCTGTACAAAGATGAAAGTGAAAGGTCGGACTGTTGAAACTACGACGGTTAACATTCCTGTCTTTCGCCAGCAAAATGCAGCAAAACACTTCCCAGCGTGCTAATGAATATACTCATACCAGCCTTTGCTGAACAACGTCTCCCAGAGAGGCAGTGTTTTTCCACATACCACTGAAGGACCACCGGCATGGTAGTTTTCCTCAGAGAAACAAAGGAAAAGTTTCAAGAGCAAAACAAAGGGCTGTACGTCACCTTCGTAGATCTGACCAAGGCATTTGACACCATCTGCACGAATGGAAAAACAAGGCATCCAGCAAAGTTTCTCAATTTTCTCAGCATGATCACACAGCTGCCATCGGTAACGTCATTAAACAAGGCTGTGTGCTTGCTCCTACCTTTTTTTTTTTTCTTTTTTTTTCAGATGTGGGGAATTTCAAGAGCTTCTTTCACAACAAGTACCTGGGAGTGGGATCGTCTGATGTACAGTTTTGGTGCATCATACGTGGGAGGAAGGGAGGCGGATTCTCTGCGGTTTTCTTCAGGCTGTAAAACAGATCAGATCGCACTTGCTGGGCAGACAGGTGTTGTGTGTTCTGGTAGAACGATCAGAACGTCATCACAAGAGAAGTTTTCACTGCCAAGTTTTAGAGGGGCTTTGGATTGTTGATGAACACAGCCCAAGCAGATTCCTTCTTGACTCAAGCAAACTGGATTGTGGTTTCTGATCGGTTCTGGGTTTTTTGTTGTTGTTTTTCTTTTATTTTCACCAGTGCTTCTTACGATGTGTGTGTGTTTACATCCGTAATAAGAAGAAACCAAACTGTGACTGATGTGCAGAACGAAGAAAGAACAATGACATCTTTTGTCATGGCTGCAGACGACAGTCAGAGGATGTTCTAGTGTCTGACTTTGGTGTGTGTTATGTGTGTTATAATGTTGATGTCGCCTGCAATGTTATTGCATCTTACCAGATGTGCTATTTTTGTTCCCCGTCTTTTCGTCCCATGTGTTTTAGTGTTTCCTATTTTTCTGTCACACCAGCCATGCTATGTGATCACAGAGCCAGTAAAAGGACGGATCGGATCTGACTGCACAGCATCGGTCTGTCAGTTCGGGAAGTGTGAGGACGGCAAGTGTGTCTGCAGTGCTGAAGAATCCACTTTTGCTGAGGATTTCTCTTGTAGTCAGTATCACCTTGCTCCACCTGTGTGTGTGTGTGTGTGTGTGTGTGTGTGTGTGTGTGTTTGTCTGTCTGTCTGTCTGTCTGTGTGTATGTGTCTCTGTGTGTATGTGTACGTGTGTGAGTGTCCGTGCACGCGTGAACATGCAGACAATAAATGTGAGCATGTGTGAGTTCATATATCTTGAGTGTATTCAGCATGTCCTTTTGCGCACGTGCACGTACATGTCACACACACATGTGTTTGCTTTCGTACAACGTAATAGCGGAACAAAGCAGGTGAAGGTAGCCAAAAAGACCTAAACATTCCTTCCGTTATTTTAAAATAACTTTACAAAGATGCATAGAAATGAAATCAAATGATTGCCGTCAGAGAGAGAGAGAGAGGGAGGGAGGGAGGGAGAAAGCGTATAGGCCCTTCATAGTCAGCATTTGGGGACCGCATGATTTATTTCAGAGAGACAGAGACAAATGCTTGCCTGACGTGACCGCAGTTTTTGTCTGCTGTGAAACTTTAAGGCATCTCAGCATTGACAGCACTGTCATCTCTATTTGTAGTAGTGTTCTTTTTGCAGGGAAAAGTCACACTGCAGTACACAGTCACTATCAACTGACTGCCAATGAAGGGTGAAAGGAAGAAAACAGGGCAGCAAAATATGTTGTGAAAGGAAGAAATAGTAGAAACTGGTAGAACGCCTTGAAAATAAATTATGCTCTGGAAACTGAACAAAGCAAGGGAGCTCACAATTGTGTGTTTACACGAGTTTTTTTCCATCAATATGTCTGTCTATGGATCTGTCGATCTATCTGTCTATCTGTTTGTCTGTTTGTCTACCTATCTATCCAGTTTATGCTCACATGCCGCCTCCTAATCAACCTCCACCCAAAGAGCTAATCAGTTTGTAAGATCAAAAGTAAAACCAAGAATGTTGTGGGCTTTTTTTATGTTACACATATCATGTATCATCCAACGTGCCCATCATCGTTGTAGTGCAGTGGCTTTTTTTCCTTCTTCTGTGTTTTCTACTAACAAAATTTTCTTATAGACTACTGCGGATAAGTATGCCTTGTTACTGGCACCCATAGGCCGTGTATAATCTTTGTCTACTTATAGAAAGAAAATGTTTATTTAAAATTATGGGGTTTTCCCTTCAGTTTACTGCTGCTATGTTGTTGGTGGTGGTGGTGGTGGTATTTATATTCTTAACATAAAAAGGAGTCCCTGCTAAGCTGTGTGAAGTTTGTCTCTGTAAAACCCAATGAGTGCCAAACAGCTTGACACAGCTGTTGCTTATCATGCATGCTAACCTCAAAACAAAAACAAACTTGAGCATTAATGGGAGAATAGATTTACATCCTCACTCTTATGCCCCCACCCCACGCGAACTGCAGATCAGTTATTCAAGTTAAGAATTAAACCAAGACTGTAATTACTGATGACTGTAATGTGTGTGTGTGTGTGTGTGTGTGTGTGTGTGTGTGTGTGTGTGTGTGTGAGAGAGAGAGAGAGAGAGAGAGAGAGAGAGAGAGAGAGAGATTTTGAAAAAGAAAATGCTGCAAGAATCATTTTCAGAAAGTCAGAATGAATCACGTTACCCAACTCTTGCATCAACTTCATTGGTTGCCAATGAGGCACAGAATTCAGTGCACAGTTGGCATATTGGCTAATCGCTACTTTAAAGGATCTGTTCCATCTGACTTATCCTCTGTCCTTTAATTATACCTACATCCAGTCCCGTTCTCTCAGGTCTTCTGTTGAAAAGCTCCTTAGAGTCCCCAAAATATCTTCAAAGACATGTGGCCAAAGGGCCTTTTACTAGCAAGCACCTTCAATCTGAAATCTGCATATCCGTCACTCACCAACGCTGCCCTCTTTCAAAACAAATTTGAATACAGGCCACCTGTTCAAATGGTGTGATGAAGCATAGCTGTTCGTCTTCAGTCTGCCTCCTCCTACCCACTCCAATTTACCCTATATTGAAATCATCATGCAGTGTTTGTGTGTGCCTGAGGGTATGTGTTTTCTGTGTATGTGCACTTTGTGTGTGTCCGCATGTGCGTGTGCATGCGTGTGTAGGGCATATTGTGTGTGTGCGTGTGTGATTGATTGCAAATTGCAGTATTGTGTATACAGATGCACATATATGTGTTGTTTTTTTCATTGCAGAGGTATGTTATTATCATCATCGTCATCATCATTGGTCTTGTAACGCCGGATAGGGTTGTGGAAGCACCACTGATGACTCTGACGATCTTCCGCCAGCTGTCTCAGTCATGGGCTGCTCATTGCGATTCGGCAAACGACAGGCCTGTCCACTCCCGGAAGTTATCTTCCCAAATCTTCTTCTGTCTGCTTCTTCGTCTTCCTCCTGGCACTGTGGCTTGCAGGATGGTGTTGCCAGGCCTGCTGATCTCGTCACACGTCCATACCACATCACTTGTCTGTTCTTCACAGTGCTAAGCATGCTGTCTTGTGCCCCAAAGGCTGCAGTTCTGTTTTCTGACCTACTTTTTTGTGATGTGGTCTGTGTATGAGATCTTCAGGATCTTACGGTAGCATTTTATGTCAAGGGCTTCTATTCTTCTCTGGAGGTCAGCAGTGAGGGTCCAGAATTCACAAGCATACAGAAAAAAAAAGATATATAAATGTACACATGAGTATATTTGTTTATGCCAAGGAGGTGTTTTTGTCATGCCATATAGTTTTCAGTATTGGCAGTTTCAGGTTTTTGGCTCTCCACTTTGATGTCCTTTTTGATTCCACTGGTGCTTTTTTTTTTTTTTTTTTTTTTTTTTTTTCTGCACTGATCTCCATGCCGTAGCCATGCAATGTTACGTCAAAGCTCCCAACACGATTAATCAGTTCCTCTTCATTGCCTGCTAGACCGTCAATGTCATCAGCAAACGGCAGGGTCGTGATGACCCTGCTGCCAATACTGAAGTGTCAACCCTTCATCCTGTTCCAGTACGTCAGTCATCAGTCTCCCTAGGTAGATATTGAAGAGTGTGTGAGAGAGAGGACAGTCCTGTCTGACTCCTACCATCATCCGGTACCCCTTGCCTGTGCTGCCGTTGAATATGACTGCACTGGTGGCTCAGTCATGCTTCTTCCTGCCCTGAAACCAGCATGTTCTTTGGCGATGATGATCTCAAGTGTGGTTCTGTCTGCTGAACAGTATTTTCAACATATATATATATATATATATATATATATATATATATATATATATATATATATATATATATGTAGCCGTGTACCGAGTGGTTACTAAAGGGGGTACGGCACAAAAGACTTAACTAAATATGATTGAATGAATTAAAGGATAGACAAGATCCCACGCACAGGCCAGGAACATATAGAGGCCAGTCACAAATGGGGTTTTCTATTGTTTTATTTACAATATTCTAAAAGAAGAAGACAACTAGGAGAAGAACTAAGAAGAAGAAGACTAAGAAGAAGAAGACTAGAAGAGAACTAGTCTAAGAGAAGACAGTGCCTGGAATGACACAAACAAATGTCATAAGCACAACATGTCGACACAAGTGAATAGTAAAGCACATGTATACATGGAAAGACTATCACTCGGGTTTGGGATACGCAACAACATAATGCATATGTGTGACGACCAAACGCTGACATCAAATGACATTTCTAATACATTTAAATAGTGCAGTTAAAGTGATTGAAGCGATTAATCCAACACTATCTTGTAATCACAACAGCAGAATACTACACACATCTTAGAGTACTGAGAATCAGTGAAACACTGTAACAGTACAATTTGATATCAGCATGTAAAATAATACACAAGTAATAAACAAGATAATAGAATCAGTGGCTTTGATATTATACTGGCAAACTGATAGACCAGATAGTAAGTGAAGAACCATCATGGCTTAACCATTAAGTGGTGAATGAACTTTACGCACTCACTAGAACATTCTGGAACAAACTATCTGTGTCGAGAGACGTCACTGACTGTGACGTTAAGAATCAAATGGAACACTGCTCCATGCAGATGACGACATGGCAATTATTTAGATCAGTCATAGCCGATCTGTGACTAACTTGTCAAAGCAATAACTGAACAAAGAATTAACTGAACAAAGCAATAACTGAACATACTCATATAAACACAAGTACTGTGTCGAATAATACAATTTACAAATCAACACATTCTACACACTAGTACTTACAGCGATACGTAGCGAAGTGTCACTGTTGTGAGAACACACCCGACACACTGCTCGCGACACAGCAAGGGACAAAGGGAGCAGGTGCTGGCCACGGCTGGCTCGGGTGTGGAAGTGACCACTCATCACCCGCTCGGCCAATTTATACAAATTAGGCGAACTACAAAGACAATCACGTGGGCTGCAAACCAGATCGTCACTAATCTGAAGAAATCTGATGAGAACTGTGCTTGTTCCAAGGTGTTCAGTGACAGATTTCTAGATGATTACTGAACCAATTTGCATCAGATAAGTTGCAAAAGAAAGAGCTCAACGCCTACTTTATAATGAGTGTAAAATGAAGTGTTGATTATTCAAGATGAATTTATAATCTTAATTTAAGTCACCTGAACAGGGTCAGTTTTAACGAGCTCGTCGCTGAAAATTACAAACTGCGTTAAATCAGTTTCACGTAGGCTAACATAAATGGAACAGACTTAAAGATGGAACTGCGACGATTCTGCCAGTATATAATACTAGTAGTTTACTGATCTGACAAAAGAGCTATTAATTAAATACTGTGGAACAGAAACACAAGTTTGCTCTCAGCCAATGACGTATCGCGACGCGACACTGGTCGAGCAGTCAGCAGGTGTCTGGCCAGGACAAAATGATGTAAGCAGAGTGACGTCACATATTCTGTGCAAGGGTTAGGACGGAAAACGTCGTCTGCTCTGGCTTGTGCGTGAATAGTGTTGGAGCAAGCATAGCGCGCTTGGTCACATATATATATATATATATATATATATATATATATATATATATATATATATATATATATATATATATATATATCCACAGAGAGAGAGATGTGTGTGTGTGTGTGTGTGTGTGATATGGGTGTGTTTGTATGTATGGGCGGTGCTTACAGAACCGAAAGCTGGATCAGCGTGTTCCATTAGCAAGCCTTGCAACACTGGACTTCAATGCATAAATGGCGAGTGCAGTAAGTAATCCCAGTGTATGGTGTTACTTTGGGGCTTTATTCACTCATTCACTCATGTATGTGAACAAAGGTATTTAGTGTAATCGTTCACTTTGTGCGAGTGTGTGCGCGTCCGCGTGTGTGTGTGTGTGTGAGCGTGCGTGCGTTTTTTGTGTATAAATATGTGTGTTTGTGACTGTGTGCGTGTGTCTGTATCTGTTTGTTCATTGAGCATCAGTATATTGTCATTTGCAACACGTGGAAAAGGACATGATGGCATTGTTAATTAAGTCCATTCATGTATCGGGTTTAAACAGTATGTACGCCCTTTGAAATATAACACAAAACCATATTTTGCTAATGTCACCCATGAACATGCAACAAAATACAAGAATAACGAGATTATATACATCAACAGAGCTCTAGGTGGGGGTCTTGCTCTTCAAGATGGGGGCAGTTCAGTGATGTGTCATCTGAGAACTCAGTAGAGTGACAGCAGAGGTGTAAAGCGTGAATAACAGGGGGGACAGAACAGGCTCATGTAGCAATCCGTATGTGGTGTAGACATCTGCTGAAGTGATGAACCTCTCGTATTGTGGCCTGTCTGCAAAGAGGCTACAGAACCTTCTGAGGACCAGAGGATTGACATCCATCAGCATCAGTTTCTGAATCATGAAGTGGCGCTGGATGGTGTTCAAGGCTGCAGAAAAGACCCAGGAACAGGAGGATCCAAATGCTGCAGCACAAAGTGGACAACGGTGGGCGACGATGGCGTCTTCTGTGCAGGGGTTCTAGAAAGGGTGTGTAGCCATCAGCAGTCTGTGTAGGGGCCCTGGAAAGGGTGTGTAGCCATCAGCAGTCTGTGCAGGGGTCCTGGAAAGGGTGTGTAGCCATCAGCAGTCTGTGCAGGGGTCCTGGAAAGGGTGTGTAGCCATCAGCAGTCTGTGCAGATTCCTGGAAAGGGTGTGTAGCCATCAGCAGTCTCTGCAGAGGGTCCTGGAAAGGGTGTGTAGCCATCAGCAGTCTGTGCAGATTCCTGGAAAGGGTGTGTAGCCATCAGCAGTCTGTGCAGGGGGTCATGGAAAGGGTGTGTAGCCATCTGCAGTCTGTGCAGGGGGTCCTGGAAAGGGTGTGTAGTCATCAGCAGTCTGTGCGGGGGTCCTGGAAAGGGCGTGTAGCCATCAGCAGTCTGTGCAGATTCCTGGAAAGGGTGTGTAGCCATCAGCAGTCTGTGTAGGGGCCCTTGAAAGGGCGTGTAGCCATTAGCAGTCAGTATAGTGGTCCTGGAAAGGGCGTGTAGCCATCAGCAGTTTGTGCAGTTGGGATCTAGAAAGGGCGTGTAGCCATCAACAGTAAGCTCCATATGCTCTAGACACTTAAAGGGGGCTGGAGGTCAGGGTGCAGGGTGGTGGGGACAGGGATAGTGGTAGATGGAGGAGGTCAGGGTGCAGGGTGGTGGGGACAGGGATAGTGGTAGATGGAGGAGGTCAGGGTGCAGGGTGGTGGGGACAGGGATAGTGGTAGCTGAAGGAGATGCGCCCAGAGTCCAGGGACTGCTGGCAGAGTCCCCGAACAATGTCACCGAGTCTTGGCGAAGCTTCAACTCAACACTGACCTGATGAGCCGACACACCTCCTCCTGCTCCAGCACCTCACCTCCTACCTGCCTGTCCTCCCACTGGTCCGGCTTCACAGAAAGCGGTCGCACGCTTTGGGGAAATCGGTGGTATCAAATCAGCTGTAGGAGGCATTGATGTCATTGTTCAACGTCGTCTGCTTACATTAGCGTCCAGAAACTTTCTGCCGGGTTTGTAGCCCATCATGGTTAGCAACACCTGCTGACAGCTTTGATGGCCACGTTGTCCTCCACCTTGGTTCTGATGCTCCACGTGTTGGCCTCTATCGTCCTCCTCCACCTTCTTTTTGCAGTCAAGAGTGCAGCCAGACACCAAAGGTGTTATCTCTATCCAAAGCCCCCCACAACCCGGTAATTGACTGGTTTGCTCCATCAGAAGCCACCAGTTGCTTTTCTTGGCCACAAAAGAAGATTATGGTGACAAAGGTTTTTCTTTTTCTTGTTATTTTAATGCATAAACGGGTACGACATATTAATCTTGAACGTTGTCACGGGATCGTAAATCCTCGACACAGCGACAAAGTTGGTTGGTTGACACACAAGACGCACTGACAATCCCAAATAATGGAACATTAATGAAACTCGGTCAGTGTCCTTCACCCATTACGCAGGGATTTGATAACTTGTTCCAAAACATGATTCGGCCCTGTACCCTTCCCATTATAAATATCTGTTACTTCGGGATATGATTGCATGTTCCTATTAGTTGGTTATCTTATTTTTTATTTTTTATTATTATTTTTTTGTTTGTTTGTCAATTCTAGAGATACCAGTTGGAGACAACTGCTACGGCAATGTTGAATTCTGCACGGCGGGCACCATATGTGATTTTGACATCTGCAGTAAGTTACCTTTATACGTGGCTGTATTTCTGTGTGGCTGTCTGTATGTGTGTCTTCCAATCCACCCTCCTATCGGACAATTCTTCCAACGGTTCCGGATTGGAAGTTGAATAAATATGCAGAAAAACATTACAACTTTATGAAACCATTGGCTGTCAAAGACATTAGTCTTGAGGCTGTACAATACAATACCACACCACACAATACAACACATCTTTATTAATCCTATTGGAAATTGCATGTGCATTAAAAGGCTCGTCACTCGCACCACAGTCTCTCAGCCCAAAGTTGGCGAGTCTAAAATGTCTGTGACAATAACAAGAGAGGCAAGGACTTCAACTTTATCCAATAAAGGGATTTTGAAAAAAAAAAAAAAAAAGAAAAGAAAAAAAGAAAGAGATAGAGATTGTTAAAATTGTGTTCTGTAAGCTTGGAAATTAAGGTATTCGAAACGCGACTGAACCAAGCATC
>NC_134910.1:4126465-4131465 GCF_041734735.1 Babylonia areolata | reverse complement strand
TTTTATTCACATTTATATCCCATGCCCATAGCACATAGCCCATAATGATATAATTTCTAACTGTTATATTCATCATAATTTTGAGTTATTCTGTTTTGATTTGCCTTGTCAACGTTTTGTTTAGTTTGTCGTAGCCATTTAGTTACATAATTCTCTAATTATATTGTTGTTTGTTTTATTTCACCCAGAGCTTGATGCAGGTCAGAACTGTTCATCAGACAGACAGACTCAGTGTCGGTCTGGAACTGTCTGTGAAGATGGACAAGTCTGCAGTGAGTGGTATCAGTATGATAATATGCCTCAACACACACACACATACACACACACACACACACACACACACACACTCTCTCTCTCTCTCTCTCTCTCTCTCTCTCTCTCACCAAATGTTTATTTAAGTATATATGTCTGTATTAATGTATTCACGTAGGTAGGTAAGTGGGTAGGTACGTATGTATGCGTGTGTAGATGTATGTGTTGTTTGTCCTCTGTCGTCGATGATGACCACGACTTCAGTGTCCGATGGAGGTTCTGTGTGTGTGTGTAGGTCCGGAGATAACCGTTGAGGCCAATTTGGACCAAAAAAAGAAAAAAAGAAAAAAGAAAAAAAATAAAGAAAAGAAACTGGCCCATATGTGTGACACGTGTGTAGGTGCTGCACAGGAAGTTGAGGTAGTCCGTGCCTTGAACGCGGCATGTTTCTCCTGACTCCTCTGTGGTGTGTCTGTTTCCTGCTGTGTCCACTCCTTTGGTCATTTCGCTTCGTTGTCTGGTCCAGAGCAATTGATTCCCAGCTGCTGGTATTGATATTGAGGTGTTTGATGGACGCTTCCAGGCAGTGTTTGAAGCGTTTCTTCTGTCCCCCAGTTAAAAATCTCAGCTCTCCACACGGCAGCCCCTTTGATAGACTGTCAGACAACCCGACGACACGGCCAACACCGCTAGCATGGGCTTTCTGTAGTAGGGTGTAGACAGTGTGTGTGCTAGCCCTTTCACGGACTTCCGTTGTCCTATCATCGTATGAGGAGAGGTCGGCGGAGGCAGCTCGAGTGGAGGTGTTTGAGCGTGTCTGCTGTGGGCAGTCCAGGTCTGGGTGGTATTGGAGGGTGAAGTGTACCACTGCTCAGTAGATCTGCAGCTTGTTGAGTTCTCTTAGCTCCCATACATTCCTGTGGAGTATCCAGAAGGTAAGTGAACTGGTGATGCTGTTACTGATCTCAGCATCGATGTTCACTGTTCAATGAAAGAGTCCTGCCGAGATATGTAAAGCTGTCAATTGCCTGTAGCTCTTGCCCCTTTGTTGTGACATGTGGTTCCTGGTAGGGATTTCCCGGTGTGGGCTGGTGCAGAACTTTGATATTTTTATGTGCTGATTGTAACACAAATGTTGTCACAGGCTCATGAGAAGCAGTCCATCTCTTGCTGCAAATACGAAGTCTTTGATGACGGGCTCCTTTACATTTGTAACGGCCTGCAGGTACCAGAGGTTGGATAGCCAACTGTCAGACCTGTAGTCTGACGTGTACACTATCATGGCGATCACGGGAGGCATCATTCAGCATAGCCAAGGAGATCATGCTTAAGAGTGTAGGGGTGAGAACGCATCCTTGCTTCACACCGTTCGCTTATTGGAAAGTATCCGACTCGTCGCTGACATTCAAATATTCCATCATCATGCCATCGTGGATTCACCGAACAATCGTGCTGAATTGAGTTTTCATTATCTCACATAAGCTATATCTGCCAACCGTTTCCAATGCCTTGGTCAAATCAACGGTCACGATGAGGTCAGTTTGTTGCTTTTGGCATTTCCCTGGACTTGGCATGTAGCAAATATCTTGTCAACACTGCCACGCTCTTCACGGAAACCATACAGGCTTTCTGGGAAGAGACCATGCCCACAGTGATGGAGTAGGTGACTGAGCAGAACGTGAGCCAAACCTTCCCAGTTATAGACAGGGGTGACATGCCTCAGTGATTGTCACAGAACTGGCAGGTACATTTCCTCTTGTACATAGTGGTACACGGGCATCTTTCAGTTCCTGAACTTCTTTGTTTCTTTCTTGCTTTCCCATACTTCTTCGTTTAGTACAATGTGTGCTTGAATGCGCGCGCGCGCGCGCGCGCGCGTGTGTGTGTGTGTGTGTGTGTGTGTGTGTGTGTGTGCAGAGATAGATATTGTAGAGCCATGCTCCAAATCCTCATTGTGTCGGACTGGGTCAGTGTGCGGTTCCAGACAGGGCTCCAAGGGCAACAAGTGCAGTGAGTACATGGAAGGGTATGGCATTACAGGCCACAGTGGTATAAGGAAACGGATTGCATGAACTGGAATGAAGGCGGGAAAGGAGAAAAGAAAGCAAATCAAACAAAATTATGGTGCGATCACTAAGGTCACCTGAAGGCTATCACCACGTTAACACCTACTTCAAGTCAAGGGTAAAAAAAAAAAGAAAAAAAAAAGTCACAGTTAAGCTTTCCACTCAAAGTAGAAAAAAAGAAAGAAAAAGGCAGTGCAGGACAAAGTATCGAGACAGCCTGTACCAAGGGAGGACAGACACTGTGAAACAGGAAATTTCAGGAAAGCATCAGATGGCAAGACAGGGCATGGAATGGCATGTTTTGATTAGCAAGGCCAGACAGGGTACAGCACTGCAGAACAATGTATAGAATGGTATTCTTCAACTAAACAGGGCAGGCCAGGAGTGGACTGTGTAACACATGAAAGGATATCCAACACCTAGATAGACTAAGGCATGTGTGTGCAGCACAGTGTGAGAAAGGGTTTTCTACAACCAGACAGAACAGGGTAGGACAGTGCAGAACAGTGTATGGAAGGGTATCCTACAACCAGAGAAAACAGCTTAGGGCAGTACAGAACAATGTAAAGATGGACACACCACAACTGGACAGAACAGCTTAGCGAAGTACAGAACAATGTATATGACATACCATATCTAGACAGTACAGGGCAGTACAGAACAATGTATATGACATACCACAACTGGACAGAACAGCTTAGCGAAGTACAGAACAATGTATATGACATACCATATCTAGACAGTACAGGGCAGTACAGAACAATGTATATGACATACCACAGTTAGACAGAACAGAGCAGTACAGAACAATGTATATGACATATCACAGCTAGACAGAACAGGGCAGTACAGAACAATGTATATGACATATCACCGCTAGACAGAACAGAGCAGTACAGAACGAGGTATATGACATATCACAGCTAGACAGAACAGGGCAGTACAGAACAATGTATATGACATACCACAGTTAGACAGAACAGAGCAGTACAGAACAATGTATATGACATATCACAGCTAGACAGAACAGAGCAGTACAGAACGAGGTATATGACATATCACAGCTAGACAGAACAGGGCAGTACAGAACAATGTATATGGCATACCACAGCTAGACAGAACTGAGCAGTACAGAACAATGTATATGACATACCACAGCTGGATAGAACAGGGCAGTGGGACAGGACGTATACTCAGCTCAGTCACGTGACATGTGGCACTGGTTGTGTCCTGACACCAGGAAGGCCCATCGGAAGTGTGGACTGCAGGACTGATGAGGATTGTGTCGACACCACTGTGTGTGACAGTCAGAAACTGTGCAGTGAGTGGCTTTTGTCTTTCCGTCCTGGCGTTTCCTGACATGCATGCAAGCATGTTTGTGCTCTGTAAATCCACGTAAAAATATGTCTGAATTAAATGGTGTGGCAGTACTCAACGCCAACGTTTAACTCTTAATAAGGAAAATCATTCAGGACAGCCATAGGAATCATATTGATTGAATATTCAGCACTGACCTGTGTGTGTGTGTGAGTGTGTATGTGTGTGTGTGTGTGTGTGTGTAAACCCAACATCAATCTTCAGAAGTACCTTTCTGATTCTGTCTGTGTCTCTGTCTCTCTGTGTCTCTGTCTCTCGTTGTGCTGTACGTGTGTGCATGTGCGTGTGTGTGTGTGTGTGTGTGTGTGTGTGTCTCACAGATGTATGTACTGATTGAGCTTTGTGGTTTGATACACATGACTTCGTGACAAGGGATCGCCAAGAGCGGTGACTGTCAGAACCGTCCAGGTCTGTGTCTGGCTGGGTCCACGTGCACTGGTGGAACGTGTCAGTGTAACCAGGAGGTCACTGACCCTCAGTCAGCAAAATGTGGTTGGTGTTGAGAACAGTGTCTTTTTTCCCTTTCTTTACCGAAACATCTCTGCTGTCATTCTGTTTTCTGTCAGTGTTTTAACTTCATCCGTGCGTTTGTTTTCAGTCTTACTGGCAGTTTGTCCAAAGTATCTGAAATATGAACACAATTAATAAAACAGAAATCAATTGATCAATCAACCAGTAAAGAGTTCTTCACGTTTGCTTTCCCCTATCCACACTATGAATCATTTGAGTGTCTATCTTGAAAGAACGGACGCATCAAACCCATGTGACAATCATGCAGTTGTCACTTACACACAGACTGTCAAGAAAGGGATCGTATGATGATACTTGTATACAGTGATCAGAATTATTACTAATGGAAGGAGGAAAAACAAAAGACCGTAGCTAAATCAAGGAGCTTTTTATTCCAGGTGTAGAATTCATGGCAAGTCACTTTGTTAGTTTGGTGAGCATTTTTCTGTGCAATTGTAAAACAAGCAAGTAGACCTCTTACAATCATGTTTAGAAAAAAGCGAGAGAGAGTGAGTTACAAGCAGAATAGCTAAGACTGGTCATTCTGCATCCTTGTTGATGTCAGAACTTGCAGTCAAGCTTGACAGGCGGGGTGTACACTGTGTGAGCGATACTTTTAGGAGCGCTACGTTTGTTAAGCGAGAAGAACATTCCTCACTTCATACTAATCTCATAGACTAAGAAACATTCCTGAAGCTAAACAAAATAAATTCTCTTGTGCTACCCAGCTGTGCAATCCAGGGTGGTCACTTCAAGTTTGAAGTTACCTCTATGTACAATAGGACCACTCTCTGT
>NC_134910.1:4078965-4123965 GCF_041734735.1 Babylonia areolata | reverse complement strand
ACAAAAGAGTGAAATATTATACAATAAAACTTCAATTCATACACACACAAAACAGGGGTGCAATATAAAATGATGAGGTGGGGTAGTGGGGGTCCTGGGCAACCACGTCAATCAGTATCAACAAAGTGGACAATACATTACAAAAAATTGTCACGTGACCGGTCGAGGTTGAGGACCCACCTACAACCCGACAGGCCCCGCGCAATCTAATAAAAGAAAATTTAAGAAAAAATGGGTCTCCGGATCCTCGCACGCTCAATTAAATGCAGCCAACACCAAGAATTTGTACATAATACCACACTTTATTCACTCACTCACACGGATATACTGACAACCAAAACAGCAGTGGGGCCTAACTATTTCCCTTAATACCCCCTCCACTCCCCAAACTTACTAACCCGCTAATTCAAATTGCCACATCATAAGTGGGAATGAGGGAAAAATAAATGAGTAAATTACATTCGCTCGAACACGTACACTCACCCCTCTTATGCACTGCTCTCACACATACACACGCATCCTCTACCGTCCATGTACGACTCGCATTAGTTCCGAACACACAGGTCCTTGTCACAAACAACGCACGATGCAGGCAACCACTGGGAGTTCTAGTCTTTCTGTAGACAGATGGGGTGTAAAGCGGCAGTTGTATACGTTGGGGACACCCCTGTGACAGTCTCAGGGTATCACGGGTGCAGGGAAGGATGTGGATGTCCAGGACAATGGCGGACCACTCTTCAGAGCTCAAGAGCTCGTGAAAAAAAAATAATACGGGAGATTAAATCCCTGGAACTAGGACGTAATTCCAGACCTCCTGGTCGGACATGGACCCAGGAAATGTAGTGGCACTGGAGGCCCCAAACCCGAACTGAATCGGTAAAAAACAACCCCTCACTCCAAAACGAATGGAGCAGGAACAGTGACTAGTGCGGCGTTGACGACCGTTGGTCCCTCTCTTCTTCCGGTCCCACAATTCCTTGCTGCGATGCATGCTTCCATTTCCGCCCCAGTACCCCACAACAAAATCGTCGGACAACAGGTTCGTGTTTAGAGCCAAGTCGAAGTGAAACTCTTGGCCGTCGGCGCGACGCCCGCAAAACACACTGTTCTTCCCCAGTTGATCTGACCCGTCGAGGTAGATTCCGTATGAATTGTCCTTATCAAACTTGTAGTTGAGCTAAACAACCGGCAGATATGCATGCACGAAAAAAAAAAGAAAACATCAACCTGAGCTGACTAGAGGGAGGGAAGGAGCACACGCTCATTCGTGCGTACACACGCACATGTGCACGCACGCATAGAAATAAAGAAAGAAAGAAGGGAACAAGAAAAACAAAACAAAGCAAACAGCGAAAATCACGACGTATTCGAGGGGTCAAGTTGACCCAAATTCCTTCTTTCTTTTTTTTTTTTCAACGCTACACTGTCGCACGCGACAGTTTCCCCCCTCCTTAAAAGTGTCGATCTCAAATCTGAGATTCACACTTACAGCGATGCACGGTTGACATGCTTCGTCAATTACTTGAATTGTAAAATAATTATGTGAAACAAAACACAAGAAATGGTAAACGCTGTGCACCGTCCCCGCTCAACAGACCAACGGATCAAGCGTTCCAACCATCCGCTAGGGCTAAATCTGCATCGCATGGAGAAACAGTGGGACAAGGCTAACACACCGGTCAACCCCGGTGTAGTGACTCAGCATGAGTCAAACCTCCAGTTACTGCCCAGTCCTACTCAGGTAGTCTGCCCCCAAGTTGTCGACACCCTTGATGTGTCTGAAGGTGAAGCTGTGAGACTGGAGCTCCACAGCCCATCCCATGAGACGTCGACTGACGGGACGGATACGGTGCAGATACTTGAGAGGATGATGGTCACTCTCAAGCACAAAATGCCTTCCGTACAGGTAGGGATAGAACTTCCGTATACCCCAAACCACTGCCAGTGCCTCCTGCTCTATGGTGTGGTACCGCTGTTCAGCTCCACTGAGCTTCTTGCTGGCGAAAGCTATGGGTTGTAGTCCTTCACCGTGATCCTGAAGAAGCACGGCCCCAAGGCCCAACCCTGAGGCGTCTGTCCGTAGCACAAATGTTTTGCTAGGGTCGGGAAGGACCAGCACTGGGGGGTTGATGAGTGCTTCTTTTAACTTGTCAAAGGCTTTCTGGCACTCATCCGACCACAGAACTTTGTTGGGCTCACTGCCCTTGGTCTTGTTGGTCAGAGGTAGGGCTGTTTCTGAGAACTTAGGCACGAAACGCATGTAATAGCCAGCCAGTCCAAGGAAGGCACGCAGCTCCTTCTTTGTGGCAGGAGGGTGTGCTTCCCGGATTTTTGCTACCTTGTCCTGTTCTGGGTGCAGCTGACCACCCTGGAGGTGGTGTCCAAGAAAGCTGATTTGCGGACAGCCAAGCTGGCACTTAGTAGGTCTCGCCGACAGCTGTACCTCCTGTAGGCGGCAGAGTATCTGCTGCAGAACTTCGGTGTGACGATCCCAAGTACCGGTGGCCAGCAGCAGATCATCCATAAAGTTATGGGCATCATCTAACTGCAGTGGTCCCAGAACTCTTCGCATGATGCGACTAAAAATCGCACCGGCCGTTTTCAGCCCGAACGGCATCACCAGCCACTGAAACTGACCCTGTGGCGTCGTGAATGCGGTCTTGGGTCGGTCACTCTCTTTCATGGGTATCTGCCAATACCCTTTAGCTAAGTCGAGTTTAGAAAAGTACTTGGCATGGCTCAGCTTTGCAAAAATCTGGTTGACATCGGGCAACGGTTCTGCATCAAAGCGTAGTACCCGGTTGAGACGGCGAAAGTCCACACAGAAGCGAACCTTCCCGTCTTTCTTTTTGACTAATACGATGGGTGCAGAGTAAGGTGACGTGGCAGGCTCAATCACTCCCATCTTCAGCATGGATTGGACCTCCTCTCTGATTACGTCATACTGTGAGTGGGGCAGTGGGTATTGGCGGACTCGTACTGGTGTAATGTCCTCCAGAACCAGCTCACACTCCCCCACGGTGCACCTGAGGGGAAGGTCGGTGAGAACGCCACTAGCACTCTGACAGATATCCATGATTTCCTGCTTCTGTGAAGAAGTGAGGTTTGTGTGGACAGAGACATCTTTCCATGTCTCTTCTGCTTGCAGGGGTAGAAGTGGAATCCCCTGTGAGCTGAAAGAGCCTGTGTGGTCATCTTCTGTTTCTTCTATGACCACTGGGGCTACAGCTGCGGAACACTCCTCTCTCCGGGTGTACCGCTTCAGCAGATTGGCATGATAGAGTCGTGGGGTTCCTTTGACCGCAATACGGTAATCCCAGTCGCCCACCCGCTCTATCACCCTGTAGGGGCCCTGCCAAGCAATTTGGAGCTTGTTCTTTTTCTCTGGTAAGAACAGCAAGACTTCGTCTCCTACCTCGAACCATCGCTCACGGGCTTTTTTATCATACTGTCGCTTGTACTTGGTGGCTGCTTGCTGCAGGTTCTCTCGTGCCAGCCTGCAGGTCTCTTCCAGCCGATTGCGCAGATCCACCACGTACTCTACCTCCGTGAGGGTTTCTGGAGGCGATGACGCTTCCTTGGTCCACAGCTGGCGCAAAAGAGCCATGGGCCCCCTGACCGTGCGGCCATACAGAAGCTCAAAGGGAGAAAACCGCAGGGACTCCTGTGGCACTTCCCTGAACGCAAACAGGACGGCTGGAATGAACAGATCCCAATCCTTGGGCTTCTCAATACAGAGGCGTTGGATCATTTTCTTCAGGGTGGCATTGAAACGCTCTACAAGACCGTTTGCCTGTGCATGGTACGGAGTCGTAGTTCTGCCATGGATCCCCAACAACCGGTTTACCTGAGCCATCACGTCACTTGTGAACTGGGTACCTCTGTCTGTGAGTACCTCCGAGGGTACTCCCACTCGGGTCCACATTTGCCACAGTGCGTCTGCAACTGTGACAGAATCGATTCCCTTCAACGCAACGGCTTCTGGGTAACGTGTGGCGTAATCAACGACCACCAGAATGTAACGATTGCCCCGCGCAGAGGCTGGAGTGATTGGACCTACGATGTCCACTCCCACTTTCTGGAAGGGTTCTGACACAAGAGGGACAGTACCTAGCGGCACACGCTGGTTCTTACCACGCGGAGAAGTACGCTGACAGACGTCACACGACCGACAGTACTGGCGTACATCCTTGCACATGCCAGGCCAGTAGAAGTGTTGCCACACTCGCTCTTGTGTCCGCCGAACTCCCAAATGCCCCACCATGGGTATGTCATGCCCTAGGGAGAGAACAGTGCGCCTGAGGCCCAGAGGTACCACCAGTTGCTTGAGGTGCTCCCCGTTCTTGTGGAACACACGGAACAAGAGACCATCGTGCATTGTGTAAGATGCCTTACCCTCCCGTTCTGTGTTGATATTGGGAGTTGTCGCTTGTCTCAGTTGCTGCAGGGTGTGGTCTCTGGCCTGAAGACGACGGACGGTCTCCCTATCTGTGTGGAGAGCTACTGTGTCTGTCACCGGTCCCTGAGTAGGCTGTAAGACGGGCGCCTGATCCCTTGCCATCGCTCGTGTGGTTACTGCTGCCAGCACCTCCCTGGGTAGCTGTGTCGACACCCCTTGTCGTGTACCGTCTGCGAAAAGCACGTTGTTACCAATGAGCAGTGTATATGCAGGATTCCGGAGTGCCACAGCCCACACAGCTCCTTTAAAGTACGGTGTAGCAACCTGTACCTTAACATAAGGACGGACAGCGTTGAAGGACTTTTCAACTCCAGTCACCTGACACGTTCCTCCTTTCTCGGCGTCAGGAGGTACCACACTCTCGTCAACGAAAGTGCATGTAGCGCCAGAGTCTCGAATAGAATCGACTATTCGATCCTCTACGAGGCTGAGAAACACAGAACAGGTAGGCCCCATTCCTCCTTGGTCACCTTGTTGTTCAGCGCTGAACACAGGTACAGTTGCTAAAGCGCAACTCTCGTGTGTGTGGCCGACTGCCGCTTGTTGCCTCCGGTCTCTCTTTAACTTTGGACAGTCGCGCTTGTAATGTCCCCCATCACCACAATAAAAACACTGATTGCCCCCCTTACCCGGTGCAGTGGCCGACTTAGGGGCAGACGCCATGCTGCCACGAGGCGGAACAACTGAATACGGTGATTGTTCAGCCAACGGATGCTGAGAATAGCTTAGGTTCCCACGCTTCGGCATGGGCGAAGACTTGAGTCCCCCACCTAGAGAACCTGCACTGGTCTTGAAGACCCTGATTCCCCTTCTGGCTTCCGCAAAGCGTTCGGCCCTCTCTATGACTTCCTGGAACGTTCTAAGGCCTTCATCCCTGATACACACAGCCAGGTCGTCTGTCACAGTGCTGAGAAACTGCTCAATGAGAATCAAGTCCCTCAGTGCCATTCCGGACATGGTTTCCCAGTGCTCGAGCGTGCGCTTAAGACGAATCCCAAACTGGATGAAGGACTCACTTCCGGCTTTGCGTATCTCCCTAAACTTTTTACGGTAAGCTTCAGGGGATATCCTGAACTGACGGCGAAGCGCCGCTTTCAGATCAGTATAAGAACTCTCCGGAGGTAAGTTGTTAAATGCCTCCCGGGCCTTTCCTGTCAAGGAACTAATCAAGTAAAGTGATCGAGTCTCTTCTGCCATGTTATAGGAGTCAGCGACTGCTTCGAAATGATCTAAAAAATCGTCAACATCGTCGCCTGGGCGTAACTCAGGAAGAGTCAGCCTTGGAGGGGCGAAAGTGGGCAGTCTCGCTGCCGGGGACTCCTCTCGGCTAGGCCGCTGAGCAAGGCTTTGAGCCAAAAGCTCAAATCTCTCTCGCTCTAACTGCCGGAGCTCCATCTCCTCCTGTCGACGTATCTCCTCCTTCCTCTCCTCCTCCTGTCGACGTATCTCTTCTTTCCTCTCCTCATCTTGTCGACGCATCTCCTCCTTTCTCTCCAAATACAGAATGAGGGATGTAACGTCGCCCCCCACCACGGAGGTATTATCATGCGTTTTAGACTCTGAAACCCGTGAGGTCATAACCCCAGGAGTGCCAGTGACGTACCCAGTGCCTGAGGTAGTTATCTGAGAACGTACCTGTGAAGGACTGGGGAACCTTGGGCCTGTAAAAGCTCCCCCAGGAGTGGTGACATTTGTCCAAACCACTGTGGAAGTGACTGGAGGAGTGTTATACTGTGCCTCCATCATCTCCTTGATCCACTTAGGGGACTGCTGAGAAATTCCTGAGCCAGGGCCCAGAGTTTTCAGAAAGGGAGAATCCTCCCCGACAACGACCACTTCTTTCTTGCCTGAGGCCGTGGCTGACCTTGTAACCGGTCCTTGGGATGGATCTTTTCCCATGACATACTTGGAAGCCATCGTAACGGACCCTGACACTATGCACAAACAAAACCAGGGGATTATGAAGAAGTTAAACACGGAAATGCTGAGTTACCACTACGAATAGCTATCACCCCTTGTGTTCTTCAAAAACTGTTTATGAGGAGCAGTCAGTGTAGATACAGGGTACCCCCCGTGGAATAGACACCCTAAACCCCAGTGAGTGAAAAAAAAAAAAAAAAAAAAAAAAAAAAAAAAAAATATATATATATACTGTTAACTTCCCACTCTAGCTTCCCACATATAATAAAAAACAAAACATTGCCAGTTACAAAATAAATAAATAACCTGGATAATACAAACTACTTAGTGAAAGCTGCGAGCGGCGATCGGGAAGCGGAAGATCCCGGACGAGCCCCCAAAAATTGTCACGTGACCGGTCGAGGTTGAGGACCCACCTACAACCCGACAGGCCCCGCGCAATCTAATAAAAGAAAATTTAAGAAAAAATGGGTCTCCGGATCCTCGCACGCTCAATTAAATGCAGCCAACACCAAGAATTTGTACATAATACCACACTTTATTCACTCACTCACACGGATATACTGACAACCAAAACAGCAGTGGGGCCTAACTATTTCCCTTAATACCCCCTCCACTCCCCAAACTTACTAACCCGCTAATTCAAATTGCCACATCATAAGTGGGAATGAGGGAAAAATAAATGAGTAAATTACATTCGCTCGAACACGTACACTCACCCCTCTTATGCACTGCTCTCACACATACACACGCATCCTCTACCGTCCATGTACGACTCGCATTAGTTCCGAACACACAGGTCCTTGTCACAAACAACGCACGATGCAGGCAACCACTGGGAGTTCTAGTCTTTCTGTAGACAGATGGGGTGTAAAGCGGCAGTTGTATACGTTGGGGACACCCCTGTGACAGTCTCAGGGTATCACGGGTGCAGGGAAGGATGTGGATGTCCAGGACAATGGCGGACCACTCTTCAGAGCTCAAGAGCTCGTGAAAAAAAAATAATACGGGAGATTAAATCCCTGGAACTAGGACGTAATTCCAGACCTCCTGGTCGGACATGGACCCAGGAAATGTAGTGGCACTGGAGGCCCCAAACCCGAACTGAATCGGTAAAAAACAACCCCTCACTCCAAAACGAATGGAGCAGGAACAGTGACTAGTGCGGCGTTGACGACCGTTGGTCCCTCTCTTCTTCCGGTCCCACAATTCCTTGCTGCGATGCATGCTTCCATTTCCGCCCCAGTACCCCACAACAAAATCGTCGGACAACAGGTTCGTGTTTAGAGCCAAGTCGAAGTGAAACTCTTGGCCGTCGGCGCGACGCCCGCAAAACACACTGTTCTTCCCCAGTTGATCTGACCCGTCGAGGTAGATTCCGTATGAATTGTCCTTATCAAACTTGTAGTTGAGCTAAACAACCGGCAGATATGCATGCACAAAAAAAAAAAGAAAACATCAACCTGAGCTGACTAGAGGGAGGGAAGGAGCACACGCTCATTCGTGCGTACACACGCACATGTGCACGCACGCATAGAAATAAAGAAAGAAAGAAGGGAACAAGAAAAACAAAACAAAGCAAACAGCGAAAATCACGACGTATTCGAGGGGTCAAGTTGACCCAAATTCCTTCTTTCTTTTTTTTTTTTCAACGCTACACTGTCGCACGCGACAGTGGGGTAGTGGGGGTCCTGGGCAACCACGTCAATCAGTATCAACAAAGTGGACAATACATTACAAAGAGAGAGAGAGAGAGAGAGAGAGAGAGAGAGAGAGAATCATGTTAAAGTACTACCTGCAGCTTTTCCACATGGGGAATACATGTGTGCAGTGATTGAAGAGGGAGAGCTATGCACTGGAAACAGACAAGGCTACTGTCGGATCAACAGTGTTTGTGACGTGGATGGGATCTGCCGTAAGTAGCGTGATGTGCCACATAATGTGAACCGCGAGAATTCAGCAGTGTCTGTATTTACCTTACCATGCATGCAGCCATGTGTCAGGTCAGGGGTATAGCCCTTGCTACTGGTACCATGTAACCCAGTACTACCTGCCGCATGTGAAGTCTCCCAACGACGGACCAGGTGGAGGAGGAAACCTTTCCCAAAGGCTGTGAAGGCGGAAGAGGATGACCAAAGGGCAGGGGGAGCTCTTATCTTTGGCTGGAAGTCCCCCTAGGAGACGGAGCTCCGAAGAAAAAAACCTGCACCTGCCGAGGCTGTCCTACAAGTGGCAGTATCTGCACCTGTGGGACTGTGAGCGTCGGAGTGGGGAAGGGACTGCACAACTCCTCCTCACTAAAAAAAAAAGTCACCTGTGCTGGTCAGGCAACCAGGCTAATGTCGGAACGACGAGCTAGCCCTTCAACACCCAGCTTTCCCAAGCCCTGCGGCGATGGAGAAGTGGTAACAGGGACAGGCAGAGGATGCTGCTGGCAGTTCCTAGTCACGACTCTGCATGCAGGCGGCTGTGGGGTGATGGTCGTCCGCCGTAGACTGGGGCAGATACAGCGCCCGTATCCTCCCACAGTGTCATAGCAGCCCTTTTTAGGGACAGCACTGCTCTGTAAGTGGACTGCTCTCCCCACATGGGGAAGGGGAGATAAAAGGATCGCTGGAGGATGCCGTGCTCTTGTGGCATAAAGACGTTTGAAAACAAGAGAATGCTGGCCATTAAGGAGAAGCGTGAGCGAAGGAAGCAGGGCTCAACTTCTGGAGACGTTTTCCCTTGCAACACCTGTGGGAAGTGCTGTGAATCCAGAATCGGCCTCTTCTCCCATATGAGGACACACACCGACAGATAAGCCTGCTTGCCTACTCATCCGTTGGACCGATGGGAGACTCCATCATGCATACCTCTCTCTCTCTCTCTCTCTCTCTCTCTCTCTCTCTCTCTCTCTCTCTCTCTGTGTGTGTGTGTGTGTGTGTGTGTGTGTGTGTGTGTGTGTGTGTCTACGTTTCAAATACTCTTTTTGTATTGTTTTGTTCTTGCTTTTGCATTTTATAGTTTAGTATCAACATGCTTTTTTTTCTGATATCATCAGGTTTCAACGTGCACGGCAACTGTTCGGGTGAACCGTTACACTGTAAACAAGGCACCGTTTGTGACTCGCTGAAACGATGCAGTAAGTTGATTTTTGTGATTATGTTTGACTCGCTGAAACGATGCGGTAAGTTGATTTTAGTGATCATGTTTGACTCGCTGAAACGATGCAGTAAGTTGATTTTAGTGATCATTTTATGCATGATTGTCCTTCATTTGTCCACGCAAAACCTTTCGAATAAAAACATTAACTGAAAGGTTTGATTATATCATTTTGGATGTCTTTGATTTTTTTTTGTCCTTGGGTGTTCTTTGTAACAAAACGGTAGCTAACGAACTGTATGTCATTGTTTTGTGAGCCTTCGCTTAAGGAACAAATATTCTACAGTTGTAGAAACTATCGACCACTAATTCTGAAATGCCTAATCTGAGTATTGTTGTTACATAATTGAAATGTCTCACTAAACGGATCACCTAGTCACTTTTCAGATCAAACACTTTGGGGGAAAAACAAAACAAAAAAAAAACAAAACAAAAACAAAAAAAAACCGCTATATGGGAGATAATCAGACATTACCTGCTGTCTCCACTGATTTCATTCCAAAACATGTTTTGATGCCCACAGAAGTCAGACCCAGTGGAACCTGCAATACTGACAGTGAATGTGTGGCGGGGTCACGTTGTGACAACGGTACATGTGTGTGTTCTGAAGGTGTCAGCAAGCAGAAAAACGGAACTTGTGGTAAGGATTGTATAAGAATGCGCATGCGTTCCCCAACGCGCACGCGCGCGCGCGCGCGTGTGTGTGTGTGTGTGTGTGTGTGTGCGCGCGCGCTCCCATGCATCAGTAAACATGCTCATCAACACCTCTTTGTACATCGTCTGAAATGTGCAAACTTGTGTGTACAGATGTGTCATTCGTTTTGGAAAAGTCAGTTTCCCAGGAAAACAACAAAACACTTTTTGCATGAAATATTGCATGACTTGACATATCCAATAATCCAGATGTGATATGTATATAAACACATTTCTTGGGGGTTGTCTCAAGACAGCCTGGCATCAACACTAAAACAGCTCCTTGCAGTTGAGACAACAGGTTTGTTGTGGGTGATGAATTCTTTATCATTCTGGAATGTCGTGAAAGTATCGATCTCTAATGTTTTGTCTGCTCCTCTCTCTTTTCATCCCTGTCACAAGAACATTCTAATGTTTTGTCTGCCCATGTTAATGTTACACAATGTTTCGTCTGTGCTTTCTTTTTTTCTTTATTCATCCATGTCCTAAAAAAAACGTGTTCTTGTGTGTCAAGTGCCGGACGAAGGTCGGGTTGGTGGGAAGTGCAGGGAGCAAGGCTGCTATGCCATCCTGGCCCAGTGTAACCAGGACACTGGTCTGTGTCAGTGTCAGCCTGGCTTCAGCCCGGACACAAGGGATTTCACCTGCAGTCAGTGCACTTTCTGTTTCCAGGCATAGCAAGGCGTTTGTATTTCACACTCAGTGTGTAGGTTTGTACTTGTTACGTACAATCGCCCAAAAGGACGTTTCAACTATTCTCTTGGCTGTTTTGTTTTCATTTTGCACATGTGATATATGTGAATCTTTTCTTCCTTCCCAATGAAATTAATTGACATCGCCATAGACTGCTTATTTTGTCTGTATCACCTGTAACAAGCAAATAAAAAATTAAAAAAAAACGGATCAATACAAAAGAAAATAATGTGACAGTATCATCAGCCAGTAGACGTCAGTTCCTGAATCCAGACTTGGGTAAGTGTGGTGTAAATTCTCAACGGGAAACTACACTATGGATTACATCAATAGGTTGTGATAACTTGGTATTAGCAGGAAAGGAAGGCTCAATTTTTATTTGCTTAATGCTTGGTGGAAAGGCATCATCAGTTCGTACAAAATAATCACGAACAGCCATATAGATAAAAGAGATCTACTTGTCATTCAACACGTGGTTCATCACCGAATAACTCATCACGCGCTACGTATGCATGTATGTTGTCGTTCTCCAGGCTCACACACACACATACACACACGCCACTGAAAATCGGTCATTTTCATGAAAATTCTTTTAAAAATTTCCCTGTTAAACAATGGAATAGGAACGTAATTACTGTGATTCTTCCTCTGCCACCTTGCCAGCACGTCACATTTTGTTTGGTGTGCTGGACATCCATTTGGTTATTTTTCATACATCATGCTAGCAAGGTGTGTGTGTCCATCGAGATCGATGATGACCATCGTTGTCATCCAGCTGGGGGATGGGGGGAGGGTGGTGGGGGGGGGGGATGCTCATGAATCTATCTGTGAGTGCGCAGATGGCTGAATAGTCCAATCTGCGCACGAAATGTTCGCTGACAGTTGGGGCAGACAAGAACAGGCATATCATTGTCAGGGAGCTTGTTTGCCCGTGACTTTCTGGCCTGCCTCTTCTGAACAGCTGCAGCAGTCCTCTTGGCCTCGCACAACTTGGCACCTTTGTGCACAGCAGTGCGCCATTTGTCACGGTCCGCTGCAGATTCCTCCCAGGAGTCAGGGTTGATATCAAACGCTTTCAGAGAGACTTTCAGAGTATCTCTGAAGCGCTTCTTCTGACCTCCGTGTGATCTCTTCCCTTGTTGCAGCTCGCCATAGAAGAGCCTTTTGGGCAGCCGATGGTCTGGCATGCGCGCCACGTGTCCAGCCCAGCGTAGCTGGGACTGCATCAGGATGGTGAAGATGCTGGGAAGGGTGGCTTTTGCAAGCACCTCCGTGTCTGGGGTCCTGTCTTGCCACTTGATGTTCAGTAGTTTCCTTAGGCATGTTGTGTGGAAGTGGTTCAGCTTCTTGGCATGTCGTTGGTACACTGTCCAAGTTTCGCAGGCGTACAGTAGTGTGGGGAGAACTACTGCTCTGTACACCTTTAGTTTGGTCTCAAGACCAATGCCTCTTCTGTTCCAGACATTTGCATAGAGTCTACCAAAAGTTGCGCTTGCTCTTGCAATCCTGACGTTCACTTCATTGTCGATGGTCGCATTTCGTGACAGTGTGCTGCCAAGGTATGTGAACCGCTCCACCACACTGAGTCTCTGACCGTTGACTGTGATGTTGGGCTCAACGTGGGGTTTCCCTGGGGCTGGCTGATGGAGAACTTCAGTTTTCCTCGTGCTGATGGTAAGGCCGAAGTTCCTGCTGGCAGTGGCAAATTTGTCCACGCTGAGTTGCATGTCAGCTTCAGATCCAGCGTTGAGGGCACAATCATCAGCAAACAAAAAGTCTCTGATGATGTCTGTCGTGACCTTCGTTTTTGCTTGAAGCCTTCTGAGGTTAAACAGCTTGCCATCTGTTCGGTACTTTAGGCCAATTCCAACATCGCCATCTCTGAAGGCATCAGTAAGCATTGCAGAGAACATGAGGCTGAACAGTGTTGGAGCCAGGACGCAGCCTTGCTTGACACCATTTGTGACAGGAAAAGCAGCAGATGTTTCACCATTGTCCTGGACTCGAGCCTGCATGCCTTCATGGAATTGGCTGACCAAGGAAATAAATTTCCGAGGGCATCCGTACTTGGCCATGATCTTCCACAGTCCCTCTCTACTCACGGTGTCGAAGGCTTTAGTGAGGTCAACATAGGTGGAGAACAGAGCAGCATTTTGCTCCTGACATTTCTCTTGCAGCTGCCTTGCAGCAAACACCATGTCGGTGGTTCCGCGCTCTTTCCGGAATCCACATTGGCTCTCAGGCAAATGACCTTGGTCAAGGTGTGCTGTGAGGCGGTTTAGTAAGATCCTGGCAAGTATCTTGCCTGCGATAGAGAGCAAGGAAATGCCCCGATGGTTATCACAGGCTTGCTGGTTCCCCTTTTGCTTGTACAGGTGAATGATAGATGCATCTTTGAAATCCTGGGGGATCGTCTCTTCTTTCCACATGAGTGAGTACAGCTGATGGAGCTTCTCAGTCAGCACAGTGCCTCCATCCTTGTAGACCTCTGCTGGTATGGAGTCTGAGCCAGGTGCTTTGCCACTGGATAGCAGACGGATTGCTTTCTGGGTCTCAAGAAGTGTTGGCGGATCGTCCAGTGCTTCGTTGATGGGGACTTGTGGGAGCCGGTCTATGGCTTCATCATTTATGGAGGAAGGGCGATTTAAGACACTGTTGAAGTGCTCAGCCCAGCGTTTGAGAATTTTCTCCTTCTCGGTGATCAAGGTATTCCCATCTGCACTGAGGAGGGGGGATGATCCTGAGGATGTGGGACCGTAGACTTCTTTTAAGGCATCATAGAACCTCTTCATATCGTGCCTGTCAGCATATCCCTGGATCTCATCGGCTTTGTCGCTCAACCACTTATCCTGCATCTGACGTAACTTTTGCTGAACAGTCCTGCGGATGGCATTGTACGCATCCTTTTTTGATGTGGACTTTGGGTTGCTCAGGTGGGCTTGATGCAGACGGCGTTTCTCATCCAGAAGCTGCTTGATTTCCTCACAGTTTTCATCAAACCAGTCTTTGTGCTTTCTGGTCATGGGTCCCAGGATCTCTGAAGCTGTACTATAGATCATCTCACGCAGGGTCCTCCAGTCAGACTCCACATTCTGGTTGTCCAGAGAGGCGGATTCCAGACGATCTTCCAGCAGCTCCACAAAGGTCTGTTTGATGGTGGTATTTTTCAGCTGAGCAATGTTGAGCCGTTTTGGAGCCTTCTGGCCTTGGGGGCGTCTCTTGGGCTGGATTCGAATATTCAGCTTCGAGACTACAAGGCGATGGTCTGTCCAACACTCGGCGCCGCACATGGTCTTTGTCACACGTACATCTTGCCTATCCCTTTTCCTGACGATGACGTAATCGATGAGATGCCAATGCTTTGAGCGAGGGTGCATCCATGACGTCCTGTTACGGGTAGGGAGGCAGAAAACTGTGTTGGTTATCAGCAGTTCGTGCTCTGCACAGGTCTGAAGCAAAAGCAATCCATTTGGGTTACAGTGGCCCACACCATGCTTTCCAATCACTCCATCCCAGGAGATGTAGTCAGAGCCAACTCTAGCATTGAAGTCCCCAAGAATGATGAGCTTGTCTGCTTTAGGGATAGCAGCAATGACAGAGTGAAGGTCCTCGTAGAACTTCGCCTTCACTTCATCCGGGTTGGTCATGGTTGGGGCGTAGGCACTGACAATGGTGAGGTGCTTCTGGCCAGATGCCAGTGGGAGTTTCATGGTCATAAGCCTATCGTTGACTCCCTTTGGGATTCCTGCTAGCTTGCTGACAAGTGCTGTTTTTACTGCAAAACCAACGCCAGCCTCACGTCGCTCTTCGCTTCCTCGTCCACTCCAGAAGAAGGTGTAACCAGATCCCCGTTCACAGAGCTCACCTTCGCCTGCAAGCCGAGTCTCACTCAAGGCTGCGATGTCGATGTTGTATCTGGCGAGTTCGGATGCAACTAGTGCCGTTCTCCTTTGGGGTCTGTCCACGTTATCTCTGTCCAGGAGAGTCCTTATGTTCCAAGCACCAATGGTGAGAGGAACGATCCTTGTTTTTTTCTTTTCTTTCTCTTTGTTTCGACCGCTGATGTAGGGTCCCCGCCAGCCGCGGTATGCTGGCCAGGGCGATATGGAGCAGGCAATTTTTAGGGCACCTTTTCTAGCCCCTTCCTCATGCCAGGGAGGTGAGCAGTGCATTCCTAAAGAGGGCTGCTCAGACGCTCAGACGGCTGCCGAGCTCCATCGCTGCTCCTGTCGATGAAGAACGACCCTATGGCCTGAGCCGCCTGCGTGCAGGTCTGCGACTGCGACTGCCAGTGTACCCACACCTGTCGTTTCGTCGCTTGCCTGTCGCCACAGGACTTGGGGGTGATGAAATGATGAAGGATGAAAGGTCAGTATGGATGACTGATGACTTGCGCGATGAGTTTGTTTAAAGTGAAGAGGAGTTGCGCAACGTCGACCTCACTCTCTCGTCCGGGTCCACCAATTTCCAGTGGCAAGACTAAGTCGAGACAACTGGAGGATGAGCACGGATGCAGTGGATGACCAAGATATCCTTTCGGTGTCTCATCTTGCTCTCTGCACTCCACAGTGCGTTGCTGTATCCGCCTTCCGTTAGGTTTCTTCCGCAGATTCTACCGGATCCAGACTTCGCATGCATGGGTAGACACACCCCGGGGGCCAACTGTGTGTGGCATGCACACAGCACGGTGGAGCTAGATGGCCGTCGGTGGCTCTCCTGAGCCGACGCCCTTTTATGGATCTCGTTTTTAATTCCATAAGGGTGTCTAGCCACCCGCCTCACCAGTCCCGGAAGGGAGTGGTGAGAGTGCCGGTTTAGTCGCCGGCAATCCGACCCTGAACAGGTTGTACTGGATTTCAGGTTACCAGTAGCAGATCTAGTGACCTGACCTGACAACAGGTGAATGATAGATGCATCTTTGAAATCCTGGGGGATCGTCTCTTCTTTCCACATGAGTGAGTACAGCTGATGGAGCTTCTCAGTCAGCACAGTGCCAAGAGAGACGTGTTAAAACCAGAATTACATATCAATACATTGAGAAATCCAATCTTCAGGATTGCCTGCAGTCTGGAACAGAAAAATGTCAATCAATGTCAAATCTGTCATCTTTGGTCCATGTGCACGCCATCGAAAGTCAGTGATTTAACCCTGTGTTCCAAATTGTCCATGTGTCTGTGTTTGTGTGTATGTATGTATGTATGTTTGTATGTATGCATTTATGTGTGATTTGATTTTTTTTTTCTTTTCTAATTTGATCCAAGTATTCATTTCCTTCTTTATTTGTTTATCTTTTCTACTTTTTTTTTTCTCTCAAGGCCTGACTAAGCTGCTGGTCAGGAATCTGCTTGGCAGATGTGGTGTAGCGTATATGGACTGAGCTACTGATACTGATAAAATCAATTTTATGTCCGATAACACCTCTGTGAATCCAAATTTATTTTTCATTACTAGCTAATTTGTAAGCATTGGTTCCTCTGTGTACCGGGCATTTGTATAGGTGCTTTTTTGTTTTGTTTTGTTTTTTAATCCTTAAAAAATAACGAGAAAACACAGTCCCATGAAATGTGTACACACAATTGTTGAGGTATTGATTAAAGACAGCACACTGTTTCATAACTCTAACTTCCAAAATGTTTTCTTTACAGCAGGAGGTAAAAAATGATTTTTTTTTTCATGACGTAAATTGTGAGGGTGGTATAAAATGTATATATGCAAAGTCTGCACTTTTCATGAAAAAAGCATTGTTTTCACAAAACTCGCTATTAGAATCCCATAAATGGTGATTGAATGGGAGTGTTTACAAACTGTAAGTTGACTTATGTCAACTCAAGAGGGTGGGGGGCGTGGTCTGTCATGTCTTGTAACTTGTGTGTGTGTGTGTGTCTTGCACCATGTATGTTGGAAGTGTTGGAAAAAAACAACAACAAAAAACAACAATCAAACAAACCCTTCCTCTGTTTCAACAGCCAGTGGTTCATTAACATATTCACCACCAATCACCCTCTCCATTCCGACTGCCTGTCACTTGCCACATCTACTGCCCCTCCCCCTTCCCCTGTCACTCACACCAGTTTCACTGTCCAATACATGTTGCCCCCCCCCCCACCCCACACACACACACCCCCCTCACTCCCACCCCTCTGATGGCCTAAAATAACTCCATTCTCCATCCCCTTCCATAGCAAAGCCATTTATTTGATCTAGTAAAAGCTGAAAGCACGATTTTCTTGTCTCTTTCGAGAATAACGTGTTTGAACCTGGGAGGCCATTGTCAGACGTGAAATCACTCAGTCCAGATTGGAATAAAAATAGCGCTTGGAACCTCAGTGGCAAGTAAAGATTGGCCAATGCCAGTGGTCTGATGTTTTGCTATGCTAATAAGGCAAGACAGGAGACATTCAGAATTGTCCATTCCCAGCTGTGTGAGGCATGGACATTTTTTTAATGTCAGAACGTGTATAGCGGTAATCAGTAGGGAATGCTCTTGTGTGTCATTACTTGATACATACATTTTCATATTTTATATCAACAGCCATTTAATTTAAATAGCCTTACTAGGTAAGTTGATTTTTTTTTTTCTCACTGATCCAAAATATAATACATCCAAACATGAAGAGATACCTAGAAAAAGCGGTTATGATTTACTTTCTGTGTGAAGGTCATCCACCCCACCAGTCCAACACCCACCTCCTCCCATTGTTAGTTGGGTGTTTTTTTAAATTCTGTTTTGTGATGGCTGACCAAATCTATAATGAATCAGTCATGATGCTGATTATTGTGGTTATCTGCAACTCTGATTATTATGACTGGATTATAACTGTCACTGACGGAGCGAACACAGTTTGGTACAACACCGTGGGACCAGAGCTGTTGGAGGCCAAGCGGGAGAGAAGAAGAGCTGAGAGGCACTGGCGCGCCACTAGTTTGACCATCAGTAGGGACATTTTTCAGACAGCCAGGAATAATGTAACAAACATTGTTGACAGGGCAAAGTCAAAGTTCTACTCTTCTAAAATACTTGCATGCACCACAGCCAAACAGCTTTTCAACGCTACGAACAATCTACTAGGTAAAATGAAAAACACTCCTCTCCCTACAACATTTTCGGCGCAGGAACTCCCTCAAAAGTTTTCTGACTTCTTCACCGGCAAAATATCATGCATTCGTGAGAAGCTTGACTCTGTTGTGTCTCCTTCTTCACCCGTTCAAGAACGCGTGTACAGTGGTCCTGTTTTACATTGTTTCCAACCGGTAACTGAAGATTTTGTGAAGAAAGTGTGTCTGAGCGCTTGTCCGAAATCCTGTGAGCTTGACCCTGTCCCGTCTTCTTTGTTGGTTGAATGTATTGATGTTCTACTGCCACATATTACTCATGTCATCAATTCTTCCTTGCTGTCTGGTTGTTTCCCTGAAAGCTTCAAGTCTGCTATTGTACGTCCACTCATCAAGAAACCATCTTTGGATCATAATTGCTTGAAAAATTATCGACCTGTCTCTAATCTGTCATTTTTATCAAAACTGCTAGAAAAGATCATATTGTCTCAGCTCTTAGCTCATCTGGAGCAGAATGGCTTACTTAATTCCCACCAGTCAGCTTATAGACGTGGTCATAGTTGCGAAACAGCCCTTCTTAGAATAGTGAATGATTTGCTTTCGGGATTTGATGAGGATAAGATATCTGTTCTCGCTCTCTTAGATTTGTCAGCAGCTTTTGACACTATCGACCACTCTATCCTCTTGAACAGACTTAAAACTTCCTTTGGTATTCGTGACACTGCACTAGCATGGATCACGTCTTACCTGTCAGATCGTACACAGAAAGTGTGTGTAAATGGTACATACTCTAGAATATCTGCCTTGAAATATGGTGTCCCACAAGGGTCCGTCCTAGGTCCTGTTCTTTTCGTGCTGTATGCGGCTCCTGTGTCGGATGTCATCAGTCATCATGCGATGTCGCATGAGAGCTTTGCTGATGACACACAACTTTATCAGTCGGCTTCCATAGCTGAATTTGATGCACTGGTGACTCAAACACAGGAGTGCATTGCTGGCCTAAAGGACTGGATGACTCTCAACAAGCTGCAATTAAATGATGATAAGACTGAATTGATGATAACCTGTCCAAAGAAGTTTCGTCAACATCCTTCCTTTCCTGACTCTGTTCTGATCAATAGCACACCTGTTTCACTTTCTCCCTCTGTTCGCAGTCTTGGTGTAATCCTGGACCAGTCTCTTTCCTTCCAACAGCACATTTCGAATATCTGTAAAGTTGCCTATTTGGAACTGCGTAGAATCAGCTCTATCCGCCACTATCTCTCAACCGATGCAACCAAGACACTTGTATGCTCTCTGGTTCTCTCAAGATTGGATTACTGCAACTCTCTTTTGGCCGGCCTTCCCAAATACCTGTTAGACAGACTCCAACGAATTCAGAATAACGCTGCCAGACTCATTTGCATAGCTTCTAAATTTGACCATGTTTCTCCTCTCCTTCAGTCTCTCCACTGGTTGCCTGTTTCTGATCGAATAGACTATAAGCTATCCACTCTGACCTTTTCTGCAGTCAACGGATCTAGCCCCAAGTATCTTTCTGAACTCATCCATATCTATACCCCGTCTCGCCAGCTCCGTTCTTCCTCTGATACTCGACTTCTCAGGATACCTCACGTCAGAAGTAAGACCTATGGACACAGATCGTTTTCTTTTCAATCGCCAAAGACGTGGAACAAGCTCCCTGATAACCTCCGTCACTCTGATTCCCTCGCATCTTTTAAATCTCGTCTCAAAACTCACCTTTTCCCTCAGCAATAAGTTCAATTGTGGCAGGTCCACAACTACATGCATGTATATGAATGTGTATTGTGTGTGCGTGTGTTTATGTAAGTTTGTGCCTGCCTATGTGTGCGTATTTGTTAGGGTAGCTGTTAGATACACATGTATGTTAAAATGTATGTATGCAGTGTGTGTGTGTGTGTGCGTGCGTGCGTGTGTGTGTGCGCGTACGTGCGTGCGTGCGTGTGTGTGTGTGTGTGTGGTCACATTTTGGTGTGTGTATGTAACATAGATATAATGTTTTATGTTATCAAAAGCGTTTTTGTAAAGCACCTAGAGCAGATTTCTGGATAGTGTGCTATATAAGTATCCATTATTATTATTATTATTATTACTCCTTGTATTCAGGTAAAATCTCTGGGAAAATGTGTGCTGAGGATTCTGAATGTACAACTGGACTGGTCTGTGATCCTGCCACAAGCAAGTGCAGTGAGTCTCTGTGTCAGATTGTCTGTCACTGCACACACACACACACACACACACACACACACACACACATATATATATATATATTCAGTAATAAATCTAAACCCTGATGTTTTCATTTTTCCATGAAGGAAAGGACGAAGCATTAAATGAATAAATAAATGAATAAACAGATTGGATTATAAGTCCAGTGGTTGATGTCAAAGTGGTGCAAACTAAGCCTGTCAGTTTGCTCTGCCAAGTTTCGCTGCAATCTCCGTACTGAGAAGCCCTGCCAAGTCTGCCGTCCACTCAGTCAGTCAACACCACACCCAACTTTAAGCGCTGAATCATTCCGATTCCTTGAGACAATGTCTGTATGGATGGACACATTCATTTTTGAAGCAGTACTTTTTTCCCCTTTTTTCTTTCTTTCTTTTTTTTTTTTTTTTCTTTTTTTTTTTTTTTTTTTTTTTCTCCGTCAGGTGTCCTATCACTTGACGTGGTCGATGTTTGGCTCTGACATTGACTGATCGTTTTGAGAGAGACCTGCTCTCAACATGTCCAAAAGCGTCCTTCAGAGTGGATCCTCGACAAGGTCACGGCACCCTTTGTGATGAGCTTCAACAAGAGACTCATGATTTATGTATCAGACCAGAAAGACTGGGCAGTTGATGGTCTGTATCTAAATTACAGCAACGTGATCGCTAACGCTTCCCCCTCCCCAAGGTGAAACAGCCAAATGGTTAAAGCATTGAACTTTCAGTCTGGGAAAGCGACGGCTAAGCTGCAGATCTGAAAACAGTGAAGTCTGAGCAACAAAATTAAAGGTGATCGACCTGGAGGACAAGAGACAATGAGAGAAAACACAAGGAGAAAAGCCACACGACAACAACACACAAGCGTGCAAAAGTACGATCAGCATGCTGTCATTAACAGACATAACAAACCCAACCAAGGTTGTGATGCATTATATATTGTAACAGGGGGGATAATAAACCCAAGTCTTGCAGTCATGAGAAAAGGAAGAAGTGCCAAAAATCAGTTTAAGTTTTAACCATAAGAACTGACTAGCACTGGGGGAGTTGGGGGTTAGGGGTGTTGAGTGTAGGAGTGACCTTGAGTTAAAAATAGCAAAATATTTCACTGATGTTCATGCCAACTAATCTGTTCCTTTAAAGGGACCTTTTCGTGGTTTATTTAGTTTTGTGAACATGTTTCACTCACGAGGAAAAATAATTACAGCCACTTTGTTTGCAGAGATACAGGTGGGACAGATGTGTGATGGGGAGAACAAAGAGAACTGTATTGCTGGAGCAGTCTGTGACTACGATTCAGTGTGCAGTAAGTGTGTGTGTGTGTGTGTGTCGTCATTTAATATCCCCTGTGAAACTGGTCCAAACCAGTTGCCTAATCATTCAGTAATCAGTTCCCTCCATGTGTTGTGTCTCCTCAGCCTCCCCTCAAAAAATATTGACTTGGCAATTCTGCCTCGTTTTAAGCTCTGTCTTGTCTAGATCATTTCCTGACTTCTGTGCATTGTTTCCTGTGTTCTGGTTTCTCTGCAGCCTGCCTTCTGTGCATTGCTCGTGTCAGTACTCTATATGGATTTGATCTCACTTCTAGTTTATCATGACTCACCACTTTCTTCTTATCACTGTGTCCTGATTACCTGGCTTTCCTTTCTTGTTTGGAGCTCATAGCGTGAGATCTGAGTTGTACCAGGTGTTACGCCACACACTTCACCCTGCAATGGCAAAACTCGAGAGAATGGGATCCTTTCACCACGTGATTCGACCCATACCTGGATTTTACAGGTTGTTGTCCCGTTTGGGACAGGGACGGTTCGTCTTTTTGAAACGTATCATGGGAGGGGGATGTGGGAGCGGGGAGGGAGAGAAGGGGGGTGGAGACTCAACCCCGAAGAAATCGGTTAAGAAGGGTAGTTAAATACATAAATGCGTACATAGAATCAGTTATACCATTGGATAACTATCCAACACTGCCACAAAAAAATCCGCTCATGCATAGATTACTGTAACTGAACAATGCTGCCAGGTTTGTTTTCCAAAGACGTAAATGAGACCTCTCCTGAAACCACTTCCCTTCCCAGCTCATATTGACCACAACATTGGTGTGTGTCCTTTTCTCTCTCTTTTTTTTCCCCCAATGACATGAATCATTCATTCACACCAGCCCACTAACACCCACCCTTCCAATAATTATGTCAGACACCTTCATGTTCGACGCATCAAACTGGACCAGTTCAAAAAAGGACGCTTTTCCTGTATTGCTCCAGCTGTCTGGAATTCTCTTTCCAAACGTCTGCTTGTTTTCTTCACTCTCTTATTCTTCAAAGAATAACAACTAGTCTGTTATGTTGTTCTTTTGTGTGTGTGTGTGTGCGTGGTATGTGTGTGTGTGTGTGTGTGTGTGTGTGTGTGTGTGTGTGTGTGTGTGTGTGTGTGTGATGTCAATATAAAGAATACATATTTTATTTTATGTCAGTGATGTCTATATCATTGTGTGTGTACTGCATCGTTATGTGCACATGATTTTCAGAACTGGATCTGTTGGGAAACTGCAGTGGAGAAAACAGCATCTTCTGCAGGAGTGGTTTATTCTGTGACTTGCTGGAACAGTGCAGTGAGTTTCAGTTTCATTTTTTAGATTACGTAGGAGTCATTTACCTGTAATCATTTGCTACAGCACATCTGTGGGGCAGATGCCTGACTATAGATATTTGTATACCTATTACAGTGTTGTTGCTTTTTTGTTGTTGTTGTTGTTGTTTTGTTTTTTATCTTTTGTTTGTTTTTGACAGATTGTTTTGCCAGAGGACAACTCTTATGTTGCCATGGGTTCTTTCTCAGTGTGCTGCAAATTGTTTTGCCAGAGGACGACATGTTGCCATGAGTACAGCTCGGCTTTTTTATACTCCACCCCCACACACACACACATGGAAGCACGTGCCAGAATACACTCACGCAACTGAACATTGGAAACCACCCACCCACCTATGACGCCCTCCTGTAAACATCCCTGCAACACGCACTCAGGCACGTACATACACACGAATGCACGGACACTCGTCAGTACCCCGCCACACACACACGGCAAACAGCCTCTCTACAACAAAACATGCACCCAAAACAAGATCAAACACACACAAACACTCACACTCACACACACTCACACTCACACACACACACACACACACACACACAAGATTTCAGCTAGACAGAATGACACACATTTTCTGGTAGTTTGTTCCTCAATGACGAAGTCTGAAAAAAAAAAAGGAAAAAAAAGAAAGAAAAAAAAAAAAAAAGAATAAATAAATAAAAACCTTTGACCTTGTTGTTTCTTCTTTACAATAGAGAGTTTTAAAAGCCTGGTGTCAGAAGCAGACTGAAGGTCTGGAATGTGCATTTCAAGGAGGCCAGAAAGGTAGTGAAGAACAGAGCTTGAGAGGGCAGAAAATGTCAGAGCAGAAAGCTTGTGTTCAATTCTTTTTCAAACTGGTAGCCAGTGAAGAGAGTGGAAGAAAGGAGTTGTTCAAATTTAGAGGATCTGAAAATACGTCGAGCAGCAATGTTATGAACTCTTTGAAGTTTATCCAGTGAACTTTTTGGTATGCCGACAAGAACAGAGTTGCAGTAATCAATCCTGGACACACGCACAGACTAATGTTTTGGTTGCTTCCATAGACAGGTAATGGCGAATAGAATTAATTCTTCGCAACTCAAAATAGGATGATTTGCAAATGTTTAAAATGAGTTGCTGAAATGACAGACTGTGGTCAAGACTGACACAGAGGCTCCGCACTGATTGGGAGACAGGGATGACAGTGTTGAATAATCATTTACAACGTTTTAATACCAATTATTTGCAAATTTTGGCTCAGGAGCTCAGACAGAAGGGTTAAAATTGCTCAGGGACTCAGGGCTGAAAGGGTTAAAAGGTAATTTCAATTAAACAACATTTGGATGACTATTAGGTATTTTTCATACATTTCTGAATTCAAACAAAAAGACAAACAAAACTGATTTTGCTTTCATATATTTAGAGAAAGTTGTTGTTACATGGTTTATGAAGCAAACTCAATTCAAAATTTAAAAGAATAAATAAACCACTTTCATCATTTTAATACCAGTAGATCTGTAGCAGATCACATAAAACCCTTGTATCACAAACAAGTTTTAGTCATTTGAAAAAATACTCAAATATGAAACAGCTTCCTTACCACTATTTTCGTCGTGTTGAGTATTATCTGCTGGGCTGACTTCCATTTCGCCTAGAGATGTCAACAAAGTCACATGACATGCATATTTCCGAGGTCACGAACTTACAAATTGATGTCTGTGACTATTCGAATAACAACTTTGATTCGATAAAATATCTCAACTTAATTTTAAAAACAAAAACATATTTATACCATGGTGATCGTTCCAGACTTTTCACGAAATGCATAGACATATTTCAGAGTAAGTTGCGCCAAGAAAGATTTTAAAAGCACTTATTCCAAATTCAAAACGTATATTGACTGGACTAGAAGGCGAAATGTCAGCCACATAAGTTTAGAATCTATAACGACAAAAAATATGCAATGCTTCCGCAGTTGGGGTCAATTTTCGTGTCATTATAACATGCGCGCAATATGCTATCTAGAGAAAAGGTGATTGGCCTTCTAAAAAAAATGTGTTATTGAATCAAAACTGGAGACAAGACAGAACAATTACTGGCATTAACATGCTCACTTACTATAAGAGGAAATGGTGTTTAATTGTTGTTCTTCTGTTCTAATGGATATTGTTTGCCCACACTTTTTAACGCGCACTTGTGTGTGTGTGTGTGTGTGTGTGTGTGTGTGTGTGCGTGCGTGTGTGTAGGCCACGGATTTGGCGACAGTTGTAACGTTACAGAAACAGGAAAAGACACATGCATCGCCGGCGCTACTTGTACTGACTCTTTCTGTGAATGCGATCAAGATATTTCTTCAGTCAATGGTGCCATCTGCGGTATGATTAACATCTAGACACGCCACTTGCATGCACACACACACACACACACACACACACACACTTTCACTCACTCATGCTGATAAAGAGAGAGAAAAGGAGAGAGAGGGAGAGTTATGTGTGTGACCATGTGATCAACTGTTGACCACTTCGTCAGAAACACGTGAAAATAACTTCCGTCGTCGTCGTTGTAGTTGATGCTGCTATTGTTGTTGTTAAGTTGTTACGCATACCAAATCAGTATATGAGTCACTATGTTTTGTTTGTTTGTTTTAATTCATTATTTCCGCTCTTGTTACCACAGAGCCCAAACACGGGAGGTACGGTGCTCTGTGTAGCAGCACAGCTGACAAGTGTGAAGTGGACAACAGCCAGTGTACTGATGACTTCTGTGTTTGTAAACCTGGTTACAAACCTGATCGGAAGTTCAGCTGTGGTAAGAGAGAGAGAGAGAGAGAGAGAGAGAGAGAGAGAGAGAGAGAGAGAGGAAGCCAATCTTGCAGTTCAGAGTGTCAATGCTCATTGTCAGGTGTTGGTGGTGGTGGTAGAGAGCATCACTCTCATCTTGCAGAGACTGGTCTGTGAGATGTGTCGCTTCCTTCCTCAGCACGTCGTTTTCTGACTGCAGACAGTCACACCACGAGTACACTGCACCCGTGATGGTGCAAGCCAGTGCTGCATGATGTTGTTCTATCTGCAGTAGACGTCAAACAACGTGACCCATGGTGCTGTCTTAGGGACAGTGCCACACTGGGAGGTATCAGGTGGAGGGGGTGGATGGAAGTGTAAGGTCTACTATTGTGCCAGGAGCCCTGTGGCACAGTAGAATTTCATTGCAGTTTCTTCCATTTTGTGTACCACATTACTCTTTACTAAGTGGACTTGGATTGCTCTCATATTGCCCATGCACCTCAGGGCAAAGTTCCAGAAAGGCATAAACCTGAAAAAAAATAAGAAAGGTGTAAAATATGTGTGAGTGTTTTAAACATAGTTGTTTGACAGTCACAGTGATGAGACACAAAATTGACACCACTGAACCGTGCACCACGTTTACATAACTCTTATCTTCTGACCATGAAGGAATGTAAGTCCATTGAAAGAAATCACACCTTGCTCTGAATGTGTCAACATTTGTAGTCATTGCAGGACAAGGCTAGAGTTGTTGAGTCTAAGATGTATTGACATAAAACAGTGTGTGTGTGTGTGTGTGTGTGTGTGTGTGTGTGTGTGTGTGTGTGTGTGTGTGTGTGTGTTTGAGATACAAGAAGGTAGAGGAGCGCGGGGGTATTCTAGCAAGTTATGTGAAACATTTGTTTGACATGATAACACTAATCTTGATGTCACAATAATAAAACTTAGCTTTATCAACATTAGGTAGAAGTAACAGTGCAGTGGATAGGTAGAGAGACACTCACTGGCCTCTTTGAGTCTTCCAGTTATGCAGCTCTCTTCAGGGACAGTGCTGCTCCACACTCCACCAGAAGGGTCCAGAAAATGTGACCCAAAGACAGCTTCCTTCATCTAATTCTATCAGCATACTGCAGCCAACTGGATACAACAATCACGATCAAAACTCAAAAGAATCATCAAAGGAAGGAACAAAAAAGACCCACAAGAAAGAAGCGCATGTTACGTGTTGGAGCATGAAACAAATAGAACAGCAATGGACATCTAGGAGTGCGGCAAGCAGCACTCGTTGGTCGCGAACTCTGCAGGTACAACATTGGAGCTTCCGCTCTCAGCAAAACCTGTCAGGCAGATCCTGGGGAGATGAGTGAGGCTGGAGCTGACTGCACTTTCCTTTGGTCAGGACAGACTCCGGATGAGCACAGGGAATCAGGGCCTGACTTTGCTGTCCGAACGACACTCACCAAGTGTGTTTTGTGTGTGTTTGGGGGAAGGGCTTTATCACTGGAACAATTGTTTTGTCTGTAAGTCTAGATTATTGTGCCCGGTTGTAGCCATTTCCACCCACATTGATGTTTGTGTCAGCGCCCTTGTTGAGCCCCTGTGCTAAAGAGGTAGAGCGCATTGCAAATAACTTTTTTATATGCTATTTTTTATCATCATCATCATTATCATTATTCAGTAGAAGTAGTAGTAGGAGTAGTGGTGGTGTTGGTGGTGTTGGTAGTATCAGAATTATGTTACTTATATTTGATACTGAGGTCAGAATGAGAGTGACTACCAGGGATCAGTTTGATAAAAGCATTGGGAAATGCTGTGGAAATTACAAACAAAGGGAGATAGTGGCTGTACTGGAGGCTCACACGTCTAGAGATAAAACTGCTTTGTTTGTTACAGTCGGTGCTGCATCGAGTAAAGAAAGCTCAGGTAAAACAGCAAGTTGTGTTTACTTATCTATTTCTTCCTTGTCGTCTTCATGATCTTCTCGATCTCTTTCTTTTTCTCGTTGTCGATGTTGTTGTTGTTGTTGTTCTTCTTCTTCTAAGTGTTGATTTGTTCTTTTTCTTCTTCTAATTGTTGATTCAGATTTTTTCGGAATCCATTAGTGGCAAGCGTATAAAAATGAAATACACGTGACCCATGAGACATGACAATCGTGGGACTGGTAACAGTGCGCTCAGATTCTTTCGCTTCCTGAGCAGATGCGTTACCAGCAGGCCAACAATCCACAATGTTAGTTTAAAAAAACAAACAAAAAAACAACAACAAACAAACAAACAAAAAACACACACACAAAACCAAACCCGTAATGCAAATGACCAAAGAGAACTGGAAAAGAGGACAGACATCACTGTCGACAAAATGTGACCACACCTCTGCGTCCTTTCTCTTTGTCATTTCGGTGAAGGTTCAAGCTGTCAGACAGCAGATCCAACGATCACACAGGGAAAAACAGCATCCAGGACAGCTGTAGTTGTGCTTCCCTACCCACCCCCTGACTCCCATTCCTCCATCAGGAACAGGACTGCAAGGTGGCAGAATGGTTAAGATGTTCATCTGCCGACACGGTGTCCGTGAGGGTCTGGGTTCCATTCCCGCTCTCGCCCTTTCTGCCACGTTTGACTGGAAAATCAAACTGAGCGTCTTGTTATTCGGATGAGATGAAAAACCGAGGTTATGCTGCTGTCAGGAGAAAGGTCGCGGAATGGTTAAGACGTTCATCTGCCAATTTAGATAGTCTCTTCGGGTCTGGGCTTGTGTCAACCATTCACGGTTTTCATGACAAATCAATATGATTCTGATTCTGATTCTGAATTCACACACACACACACACACACACACACACACACACACACACACACACACACACACACACACACACACACACACACACACACACACACACACACACAATCCCTGACAGTAAAACGTGGTCTTTGGTCAAATCCAGAGAGAGCTTTTTTATCATTATTCGTTTTTGTATATATATTCTTTAACCATCCTTATGGCTGGTGATCCGTTCTTTTTTCTGTTCTTTTTTTTCCACTCAAAATAACAAGGTTTCCCAAGTTTCCTAAACTCCCCGATAACTTTACATACCTGAATTAAGCCAGAAGCAAACCTTCTGTCCCCATTCATTCCGGGCCAAAAAAGCCGTAACGTTGCTGTGCACAGGCTTGTGTGCTCTTTACCAGGCTCAGATTGACTGATCATACTCCGCACGTACATTTCTTAGTGATGTCGACAACAACGACAGCAGCAACAACACATCAAAAAACAAACAAACAACAACAACAACAACAAACCAAAACAACCACGCTCTGATACTTTTGATATGAACTCATGATGATTTACCCATGTTTCTGGTGACAGGTAAAATGACTGTCTTACTGGTCATCCTTGGTGCACTTGGTCTATCGGCCGCTGCGGTTGCCGTTGTGACCTACAGAAGACAGAAACACAAGAAAGCAGGTGAACTCTGTCTTCCTCTTCCGATACTTTACTTTCTTAGTGCATACATTCATATGCATGTTCACTCGCACGCATGAACACATGAACACACACACACACACACACACACACACACACACACACATATTATATATATATAACCACACACACACACACACACACACACACTCTCTCTCTCTCTCTCTCTCTCTCTCTCTCTCTCTCTCTCTCTCTCTCTCTCTCACATACACACACACATACACACACACACACAAGAAATCTAGGAGTAGGTGATAACTGTCCTTTCAACCAAAGTCTGCATTAACATTCCAGACAATGAACTATCGCTCCATGTTTCTCATCAGGGAGTCACTATTTGTCAATGTTTGTCTGTAGATGAAACCCAAACTCTGGTCTGCTCTCTTGTTATCTCCACATTTAACCATCGTAATGCTCTCCTCGCCCTGAACTCCAAATACCCCAAGGAAACCACTTTATTAACTAAAAAAAGATGCAGAGTATTGTCATCACGCTAATTCCAGTATTTCGTACAATCTCTTCTCATCCTTCGCTGGTGCTGGCCTTGGGTATCTCTGTGACATTTTAGATCACTACACCCCATCTCGAAATATACAGATGTTTTTTTGTGCTCCATGTCCTTGCGATCCATTTCATTCATTTTTTGCATGTGTGTGTGTGTGTGTGTGTGTGTGTGTGTGTGTGTGACTGCTTGTTTATTTGTTCGTGTCAAATTCGTGATACATAAATGCTTTCTTGTCTAGATCATCGAATATAGTTCACATGATGATGTTCGTCATTCGGATTCGAAGATGATCATGGCTTCAGTAAATCAGATGGAAATCGGTAACTGTGGGTCCGGAGGTGACTGACGAGGCCAGTCCGGGCCCTGAAGGCTCGCCCTCAATTTGGAGACAAGTGAGTGGGTGCTGTCTTGGCAGTGCATGCTGCTCGGGCCTTGCGCACAGCACGCTGTCTTTGTTCCTCGGTGATGGGTCTGGATTCAGCTGCACGGGCTCCTGTGGTGATCTTGCTATGCCAAGCTGGACGGTCCAGAGCAAGCGTCTCCCACGTGTTGATGTCGATGCCCAGGTCTTTGAAGGACGCTTTGAAGCAGTCTTTGCAGCGTTTCTTTTGCCCTCCAGTTGAACGCTTGCCCTGACACAGTTCTCTGTACAGCAGGTGCGTAGGCAGTCAACTGTCTGGCGTTCTGACCACATGTCCAGGCACCTAGCTTAGGCTTTCTGCAGGAGGGTGAAGACTCTGCAGAGGCCAGCTCGTTTCAGGACTTCTGAGTCGGGAACTTTGTCCTGCCACCTGATGTGGAGGAGTCTGCAGCTCAGTTGGAAGCGATTTACGGTGTGTGGCGTGCCTGCTGTAGACAGTCCAAGTCTTGCTGGCGTAGAGGAGGGTGGTAAGGACCACTGCACAGTAGACCTTCAGCTTGGTGTTAGCGCTGAGTCCTCTCCGCTCCCAGACGTTGTCATGGAGTCCCTGAAAGGTGGCGTTGTCTTTAGCAATCGTGTTGTTCACCTCAGCGTCTATGTTCACTGGGCAAAAGAGCGTGCTGTTAGATCGTTAGAGACCCTTACTCAGGGTGCTTTTTTGTTTTGTTTTTGTTTTTGTTTCAAATTTTCACACCAGTCCTTATTTTGGATGATGGACATTTTATCTGACCACTTGGTGAACTTTGCGATCATCAGATAGGGTTGTCCCTCAACAGCACGTCCTGTTTTGTGAATTCTGATGATGTCAGTGGTATCCTAAAGTATGTCCCCGCCCCGATTGGGGGATCCCGTACATTCTCAAATGGTCCCTGTGTGTGTGTGTGTGTGTGTGTGTGTGTGTGTGTGTGTGTGTGTGTGTGTGTGATTGCAGCACGCCAGGAAGTTTTGGCCCATGGGTAATTCTATATATGTCTGTCTCCTCTGTCTCGCTCACTTTCCCTCTCTGCCTATTGTCTTTCTGTCTCTGTCATGTTTCCCCTCTCTCTCTTCTTCTAACGTTTACAAAGCCAATTGGTTTGTGGTGATGCAGCTCATCAACACTTCACATACATTTGCGCTTGACTTGTTCAAAAACCATTTCATGCAACCTCTCTCTCTCTCTCTCTCTCTCTCTCTCTCTCTCTCTCTCTCTCTCTCTCTCTCACATACATACACACACACACGCAGACACGTACGCACACACACACACACACACACACACACACACACACACACAAACACGCAAGGTATCTGTGTATCAAAATGAATTATTTTAAATAGATGAATAATAAAAAGTAAAAAGAAAAGCAGGTTAACCGATGTCCATTCAACAGGTAGAAGAAAACAAGTCGGTTCCAGTACAGTTTTCTGAAGATGATGTAACTGATCAAAAAAACACCATCCGGTTTCAGCAGATGCGTTCTTTGCACTTTTGTAATATATGCGTCTTAACTGACTATGCATGCATAATATGTGGCTTATCTGCGCCCTTTTTTTTTCTTTTATATATATATATATATATATATATATATATATATATATATATATATATATATATATATATATATATATATATATATATATATATATATTGTATTTGTATTTCATTTCTTTTTATCACAACTGATTTCTCTGTGTGACATTCGGGCTGCTTTCCCAGGGGAGAGCGCGTCGCTATACTACAGCGCCACCAATTTTTTTTTTTTTTTTTTTTTTTTTTTTTTTTTTTTTCATGCGTGCAGTTTTATTGGTTTTCCCATCGAAGTGGATTTTTCTAGAGTTTTGCCAAGAACAACCCTTTTGTTGCTGTGGTTTCTTTTACGTGCGCTGAGTGCATGCTGCACACGGGACGGTTTATCGTCTCATCCGAATGACTAGCGTCCAGACCACTACTCAAGGTCTAGTGGAGGGAGAGAAAATATCGGCGGCTGAGTTGTGATTCGAACTAGCGCGCACATTATTCTCTCGCTTCCTAGGCGGACGCGTTACCTCTAGGCCATCACTCCATATATATATATATATGTGTGTGTGTGTGTGTGTGTGTGTGTGTTATCCCAAGAGTACACATAAAACCTGCCTCCATTTGAATTTTTTTTTCCAGGACTGCATCCCTGAAAGATATAGCGAAACTGGATGAGGAGGTTAGCACCATGATGGAAACCAGCAGTTATATGGGAGCCAGTACCGCTGCAGCCAGTTCTGTGGCAGCAACTTCCACATCCATGGTAGCCAGTTCTATGGCAGCAACTTCCACATCCATGGTAGACAGTAGCACCGTGATGGAATCCTCTGTAGCCGAATCTGCTATACACTAGAACTCTTGAGAAACACACACACACACACTCTCTCTCTCTCTGTCTTTCTGTCTGTCTTTCTGTCTATTTATCTATATATCTATATCTGTGGCGTAACGTTGGGGGAGCTTGGTGTTCAGCTGCACATGAAGAAGGTAGTTCTGTATGGGTTTGGCGGGTCACACCCATACCATACACTGTTCTTAGGGACAGGTGTGATATAGCTTACTCATCCAGCAGTGCAAATGCAAATATCGAGTGTATCTGGGTCGTTGTTTGATGCCCCTGGTTCTCAGGACAGTGATGGTAGCGGAGACTGACATGCAGTCTGTGAACCTCCACATAGTTATTGTGTGTAATGTAAAGTCAAACTGCCAAGAAATGTTGAAATGCTGGTAGACGTACTGGTAGTATCGTGAGTCGAATTAAAACAGAGTAAGACCTTTATGTCCGACATCATATTCCAAAGACTGGTGATTTTTTTTTTTTTTTTTTTTTTTTTTTTTTTACAAGACATCATCTTGAGACAGCTACTTTATATACTTATTCATGCTATGTGCAATTGCAGGGTTCTAAAAACTATTTATATTTGAACCCTTTCGCTTCCAGAGAAATAGGAATTAAGTTAAATCGATTTTCGAGGAGTGTCTTTTTGTTGTTTTTTTCGCAGGAAACGAGTATATATTTTTATTTAAAAAAAAAAAAAAAAAAAAAAAAAAAAAAAAAAAATATATATATATATATATATATATATATATATATATATATATATATATATATATATATATATATATATATGTGTGTGTGTGTGTGTGTGTGTGTGTGTGTGTGTGTGTGCTTTGTTATTGTAGAGAGACTCACAGATGTATATATTTTCTGAAAGGTGAATAAAAAAAACCAAAATATATGTTTTCATTTTGTTCTATTTTCCCAGTGGCATGCATTGTTGTTTTGAAGTAAGTGTTTAGCTGCTTGTCAGATTTTCAACTTGCTCATTACAAACATTAGTCTGGTCACATGCACAGTAATATATAATTTTCTGGACAAATGGATGATAACTGTACACACAAATTAGACTGGAACAACCGCAAAAAAAAGAAAAAAAAAAGAAAAAAGAAAAAAAAAGGAGACATATACACGATTCAGTTTGACTATTCTATGTGATAGCAACATACATGTGATTGTCCAGTCCTTTGATCAAATTAGTTTTCTTTAAAAAAAAAAAAAAAAAAAAAAAAGTAATAATAAAATAAATCAATTTAAAAAAAAAAAAAAAATAACCGCACACAGACAGGTCATAATGCCCATGAGTAAAGTCAGACCTGAGGACTGTTTCATTTCAAATGCGTTTTTGTACTTGTCCATGCTGAAAGTCTGGAGAACTTTCCTTCTGCCTGTCTGGGCTTGCCTGTACATGCTGATGTGTCTGATATTGTTGTCCTCAACACATTCCTGATTTGGAATATCCTATTAAAGAGAGAGAGAGAGAGAGAACGCAGGAAGTTTAACTCACTCAGTACGGCCAGTCCTCTCTTCTCCTCTACACAGACACCTTGGATGTCCAGTGGGTGTCTGAATGACCCAACCTTTAGCTTCCGTCGTCAGAATTGTGGTATTCTTTGTCAACATTCACCTCTTCAGTATAAGAGCCTTCCGCTTGCAATATTATGATGATGGTAATTGGGGTGAAACGCTGTCAACGTCGTCTCTTTCGCCGTTCGTATGGATAGAGTTAATGAAAAGGCTACCAGCCTGCCCATATGAGAACACGTACACGTAAAGATAACGATTTGGAAAAAAAAAAGAAAAAAAAAAAGAAAAGAAGAAAAACCAGATTCAACATAACTTGGAGAAGAAGAAAAAAATGTTCTGCCACGCTATTTGATTTTGACATTTTAAGTTAAACTTCATCATCAGTTCCTCTCTGGAACAGACAGTATAATAGATAAACATGGTAACATTTCTTATTCCACACGTGTCTTCAATTTGTAGCAGAAATGAAATTGGTGAAGTGTTATTAATTTACTAGTGTTTAAATATATACTTTTCCAGCAGTTTGGCATATATCGGAAATCTAATTTAAAAATAATTTCAGTTTCCAGATCATCACAAAAGGGACAGTTTTGTTGTTTTGTTTTGACAATATCACTGTATGTTCTGTTCGATTTTTAGGTTATTAATACCTGGACAAAACTTCCAATTCGCGGTATTCCTCAAAACGATCACCATTTTCCAACTTTTCTGTCCAGTCTTCTTTACATCAGTCGACAATTCTCTGTCTGAACAATCTTCAGAACTGTTGTTCATCTCCCACCATCCATACTTCTGAAAATCCAAAAAGAATCTAAACACTGTTTTACCTGAAATGCCCAGTTTTTAGATTGTCTTTCTTCGTTCATATAATTTTCTTTTGCATGTTTGCTTCGGTCATCTAGTCGGTGTCATTAAAAATAATAATAATAATAATAATAATAATAAAACCAGTATCTCACAGCACTAAAATAACTCTCAATGTAAAGCAGATATCTGCCGGTCTCTCCATTCACCTGTGTGCTTGTTTTTCCACGGACACCGACGTAATGTTTACAGTCATGTGAAGATATCTTTGACCCCACACTTCAGATGAAAAACAAAAAGAGAGAGGACAAGAAAGAAAGTCAGTGCAGTCTGTGTCTGGTTGGTGTTACTTCTCTCTCTCTCTCTCTCTCTATCTCTATCTATCTCTATTTCTGTGTTTTTGTGGGGTTTTTTTTGTTTTTTGTTTTGTTTTGTTTTTCCCTAAAATTCTGTCCAGTCTACTGCTACTACTGAAATCAGCAATAATGTTTGTCGGCTTTACATTAACCCATTAACCCCCTCAAACACAGTACGGCCACACCACATCGGCCTCCACCCCCCATCCGCTTCCCCCTTTCTAACCTGGTACACTTTGTCCAGTTACCCTGAGTCCCTTCACTCTGCATTGGCTCAGTGCCAAAAACATCGCTCACACTGTGTACTGTTGCTATTTTGGTCGTTTCTTGTCGGTCACGTTGTCGTCTGCTCTGTACAGCCAGCGTCATTCACTGTTCCATCTTGCCAGTATTTTTATTGTTATATTCATTTTCTGTTGATTCCTCCAATAAAAGTTCATCGCTGTCTTCTTCGAGTCAACGATTCAGTTCTTTCTGAGCATCAGCTGCATGAAGTAATTTTGGTCATTTCGGATCACACAGCTTGAGCCAAGTGTCACCATTTTGCTGAGTGTGCGACGAACTAGTCCAAAAACAGTCAGAAACCCAAGCAAATCGCTCTAATGAGGGATCATATCGTCATTGTGGCAGCGAAGTTAACTCGCTCAGTACGGCCAGTCCTCTCTTCTCCTCTACACAGACCCCTCGGATGTCCAGTGGGTGTCTGAATGACCCAACCTTTAGCTTCCGTCGTCAGAATTGTGGTATTCTTTGTCAACATTCACGTCTTCAGTATAAGAGCCTTCCGCTTGCAATATTTTGATGATGGTAATTGGGGTGAAACGCTGTTAACGTCGTCTCTTTCGCCGTTCGTATGGAGAGAGTTAACACTGTTGCGCTGACGAGTTATCTCGTCATACAGTTTACAGTTGAACTTTGAGACGTGGAATAGCTGAATTTATAACACCCTTCAGCAGAGTGATTTCGTTCGAATATTACCAGGTTAATTTCTACATCTGTATCTGTAGATTAATGTCACAGAATCCAGATGGACTGGGGTTAGTAGCGTCATAGGGGGGTGGCGGTGGGGGTACTCAGCTGGCTTACTGGTGGTTGGTGGCCAGCCTTTTAGTTAACAGCGTCTTGAAGCTGGCGGCCGATTAAGCGTGAACGACATTGTTGTCCAAGGTGTTCCATTCAACAGCAGTACGGTAAAAGAAAGAGTTTTTGTACTGATCCGTTTTACAGGGCCGGGGCTGATAGTGAAGCACCTGTCATTGTTTCTAATGTATGTGTCGATGACGTTACTAGACACAAACCCTGGGTCTCTAGTGGAGTGGATCAGTCTGCCTGATTTTTTGTGGAGTCAGAAAATTGTGAGCAGGTTATGGCTGGCAACATCCCCTCAACCACCTTATAGAAGAAACACAGGTGGTGCTGCTTTCTGCGGTCATGTAGGGTCGGAAGATCTAGCTTCTTCAGTAGTCTCTGGGTGCTGCCAGGTGTGTGAGAGTGGTAATCCCCACTGATGAAGCGTGCTGCATCCCTCTGGACTCGTTCCAGCGCGTCAATGTCTTTCTTGGCATAGGGGTCCCAGATAATGGCACCGTACTCCAGGCGGAACGAACGAGGGAGAGATACGTGCTGTGCTTGCAGCCTGTGGGAAGGTGGCGGAGGTTACGTCTCAGGAAGCCCAGTGTGGCATTGGCTTTCTTAGTGGCCTTAGCCATGTGGTCACCCCACCTGAGGTCATGAGAGATGAGGATGCCTAGGTAGGGACTGTTGGGCACATGCTTAAAGGAGGGTGTCGTTTAGGGTGTTGTGGTACGAAGACTGGCTCTTGGTGCTCAGGATGTAGCACTTAGTGGCGTTGAAGCGCATTCCACAGGTATCCGCCCACTGTTCAAGCTTCTTGAGATCCTGCTGTAGAGAAAGATGGTCTTGAAAGGTGTGAATTTCTTGATACAGCAGGCAGTCGTTGGCGAACTGGCGGACCTGAGAGGTGACGGCATCAGGGAGGTCGTTTATATGGCAGAGAAAGAGAAGATGGCCAATAACGGTCCTTTGGGGTACTCCTGAGTCCACGCTGGTCGAGTTGGAACTAACGCCTTCAAGTACAACCTGCATGGATCTCTGCGTGAGGAAGCACCAAAGCCAGGAGAGGAGCAGGCCTGTGATACCATACTGCGGCAACTTGTGGAGCAGCTTCATATGGGGCACCATGCTGAAGGCCTTGGAAAAGTCCAAGACCACAACGTCCACTTGCCGGCCATTGTCATAGGAGTCAGCAGGTCATGGGTTGTCGTCAGCAGCTGGGTCTCACAGGAAAAGCCGGAGCGAAAGCCGTGGCTGAGAGGGGTAAGGATGCTGTGGGTTTCAAGATGGCGGAGAATGTGGCGGCAAATGACGTGCTCTAAGATCTTACAAGGCATGGAGGTCAATGAGATAAGGCAGTAGTTCTCAGTTAGGTGGCCCTCACCTTTCTTAAAGGCGGAACTGTTGGCGGTGAGCCGATTGCGGGGTAAAGTACCCATGTCCAGGGACCTCTGGTAGATGAGACTGAGGGTGGGGGCAATACTGTCGGCACAGGTCTTCAGCACTGTGTTTGGGATGCCGTCGGGGTTGGAGCCTTGTGGGGTTGGAGATCCTGGAGCAACTTGGCCACACCGGCTGTGGAGATCTTGATATGTTCTATGGGAGGGGCTGAGAGGGTAGCACTGGGGAGCTGGTTGCCGTCTTGAGTGGTAAAGACAGACTTGAACTGCCTGAGAAGGATCTTGGCTTTGGAGCGAGAGTCGCTATGCAGTTTGCCACCTTCACGAAGTGGGGAGACTCCAATGTTGTCCCTCCGCCTTGCCTTCACAAAGTTCCAGAAAGGTTTGGTGTTGTTGCTGTCAAGGCCGTCCTGAATTGTATGGTTGACATGCCGCCATTTTGCCCGCCTGGTTCCTCTTTTGCAGTACTTTTGGAAACTTTGGTACTTGGTCCAGTCGTTGGTCACCTTGGCACGTCGGTACAACTTCTTCTTGTGCCTGAGGAGTCTCATCAGTGATGTGTTGATCCAAGGCAGGCGGGAGCGCTTCTTCAACATGGCTTGTGGAATGCTTCAGTACATGGCACACTGGAGGGAGGAGCAGAAGGTCGACCAGAGGTTCTCCACGTCCTCTGGCGTCGTCGTACAGCTGCTTGACGTGTTGGGCTGAGGTGTCCAAGTCAGCGCGCATCTGGTCCCAGTCAGCTTTGTGGAATTTGTAGAACTTTCTGGGTGGTTCTTTGGTGATGTGGGGTTTGGTGTCAAAGTCAGTGACAACCATGTCATGATCGGAGATGTCAGGGACACTGGTGGAGGATTTAAGAAGGGAGGGGTTTGAGGTAAAGATGAGGTCAAGGATATGGGACTGTCTGGTGGGCTGAGAATGGGTTTGGGTGAGGAAGGAGGATGAGGCAACGTCGACGATGGATTGCTGGATGGCCCTGTCACTTGCAGAGGGGCTGACTACATGGCTGTCCCAATCTGTGTCAGGGCAGTTGAAGTCTTCAGCTAGGATGATGTCCTTGCCCTTCGTGCTGTCTGCCATCAGCTTGTTGAGATATTTGTTTCAGTTCTGCGGGGTCCCTGGCATTCCGCTGGGGCATGTAGAAGACGCCAGCGTAGAGGTCTTTGCGGTCTTGGAGCCAGACTCTAACCCAGTTCTTCTCACCAGTTCTGGTCGTTCTTCTTCTGTGAGGCTCTTGTGGGTCATGATGAAGACACCTCCACTAAGAGTGCTACGGTCGTTGCGGAAGACGTTGTAGTCATCCAGAAAGACTTAGCTGGAGGCAATGCTTGAACCACTGGGAGGCTTTCCTGGTTGTATGCCGCTCAGCCAGGACTCAGCGCCAAACAAAATATTGGGCTTGATGTACTGGAGCACTGTCAGGAGCTCCAGTCGTTTGCGTAACACACTGACAGTTGTCGTTGAGGACCCTTGCTTTGGTTTTCTTGGGTAGAGACAGAGACAGGGCAGCTGCTATTAAAGTGAGCTGAGGAGCATTGACGACTGGACTTGCTGCGTGGTGGACTGCTGGTGTGGGAGGTGCTGCGGGACTGCTGATGAGGGCTGCTTGTGTGCTTGGGTGAGAACACGTCCGTAGTAGAAGAGAACGAGTCCAACGTACTGCGATGGTTGTGAGATGTAAGAGGGGCAAAGCTATTGTAGCAGGACAGTTCAAAGCTGTTAAATGTAAATGTGTCGCAAGTTGATCCCATCGCACCTTGGGCAAAGCCATTGCACGTGCGAACGGCCCAGAAGGGAGTATTCCAAGGAGTCAACTTTGAGACAGGAATGGTGGAACCAGACACCGCACTTTTCGTTGTCGTAGATGCCTTTGCTCTGTCGCGTCACCTCTTGCTCTATTATTAATGTATTTATCTTATTTCACCAAAAAAAAAAAAAAAAAGTTTAATTTGTTTTATTTCATCTTCTTTTTCCCTCAAGGTCTGACTAAGCGCGTTGGGTTACGCTGTTGGTCAGGCATTTGCTTAGCTGATGTGGTGTAGCGTATATGGTTTTGTCCGAACGCAGTGACGCCTCCTCCTTGTTGATAATACCCTAAGGCTCCTGTGTGAAAATTTTCATTGAATTCGGTTTCTCTATCACTGAGAAAATACTTGTCAAAAAGCGGTTTACTTTTTGGGGGACACCCGATATATGCACCCTCAGCTTCCTTGTTCTCTCTCTCTCTCTCTCTCTCTCTCTCTCTCTCTCAAAGCTCAAACGTGTAGTAAAATTTATCCCCAAATATTTATAAACATTTCTCATGATTATTTAGAAAATTCTGTCCTTGACGTGCAACATAAGAGTCAATCACTTAATGCTAAACGCTCTTCGGAAGACCGTACTCTGAATAATTATGGGAAAGAACTGCTCAGCATGTGCACTACTTTAAGTTTAACTATTTTGAATGGAATATGTAATGGCGACCTTGAAGGTCGCTCCACATATATTTCTGATACAGGGAGTAGTGTTGTTGATTACTTTATTTTTTCAAACGAGCTTTTTTCCATTGTGTGTGATGCATGTATGCTGAATGTTTGCGAACGGATAGATTCTGATCATATGCCTGTTACTGCAAGTGTTACTTTTCCTAATGAAAATATATGTGATACAGTATGTAGTCATCAAATTTTGGAGAAGTTTGTATGGAATGATAACAATGCTCATATATTTAATGATCGTCTACGCACAGAAGGAATAAGTACTGAAATTGATAAGGCGATAGATGTAATTGATGTTGATGTTAACGAAGCTCTTGTCAAGTTTAATGAATGTATGAGAGAATGTGCTGACTGCATGAAGAAACGTATCTATATTGGTAATAACAGAAAGTTTGATGATTGGTTCGATCAAGAGTGTAAGATTGAAAAAAGAAAAGTAAGAAGACTATTAGCGAAATGCAGACGTTCTTTGGATGGGAATGTTTGCCATGAATATAATCAAGTCAAACGTGAATACAAAAAAATGTTGAAAAGAAAAAAGAAACAGTTTAACGATGCATTGTTAGATCAACTTGTCACATCTATACAGAACCAGAAAGAGTTCTGGGAAGCTGTTCACAAAACCTCATTTAAAAGAAAACAACCAAGAAACGACATCAGTATCGACACATGGTTTCATCACTTTAAATCATTGTTAGAAAAAGATACAGCTAGTGGTAATGTAAATGGGGATGTTCAGTATGTTGAGTCTAATGAATGTATGAACCGTCCAATTTCTAGGGAGGAAGTATTATATTCAATGAGGAAACTGAAAAATCGTAAAGCTGCTGGGCCGGATAGTATTATTGGTGAAATGTATAAGAATTCAAATGACCATGTTATACAGTTTTTTGTTAAATTATTTAATACACTATTTGACAAGGGTATCTTTCCTCAAAGCCGGACAGAATCAGTTATTTTACCTCTTTTAAAGAAAGGAGATGTCAACAATCCAAATAACTATAGGGGCATTTGTCTTAGTGATATAAGTAGCAAAATGTTTAGTACAATATTAAATAATAGAATACAAGAATGGGTACAAGAAAATGACATTACCGGAGACCACCAAGCTGGCTTTAAGAAAGGATATTCAACAACAGATCATATGTTTGCTCTTTTGGCACTGGTACAAAAGCAATTTTCTAATAATCGTAAACTTTATGTAGCCTTCATTGATTTCGAGAAAGCCTTCGACTCCATAAACAGACATATGCTATGGCCAATATTGTTGAAAAATGGTATAAGAGGTAAATTGTATAAGTGTATTCGGAGTATTTATGATACCGTAAAATGTAGAGTTAGATGTGGTGCACAGTTGACAGATTATATAGCCTGTACAGCTGGAGTAAAACAAGGTGATGTGTGCAGTCCAGTGTTGTTCTCCCTTTTCATAAATGAACTGGCCATTGATGTTATTAATAACGGAAGACATGGTGCCACTTTTTTTTTTTATGCATTTGAATTATTTATCTTGTTATTAGCAGATGACGTTGTACTTTTGTCAGAAACTATTGTTGGTCTACAGACTCAGCTGAATAACTTACAACGTGCAGCAAGTTCCCTTCAACTGAAAGTCAACATGTGTAAGAGTAATATCATTGTATTTAGAAAGGGGGGATATTTAGGTTCACGGGAAAGATGGTTTTATGATAGTATTACAATGCCTGTTGTCAATGTTTATAAATATTTGGGGATAAATTTTACTACACGTTTGAGCTTTGTTTCTGCTTGTAAAGATCTTGCTAGCAGGGCCAAAAATGTCTTATTGTGTGTTATAAAAAGATTATCTTCGTTAAATAACACTTCTCTACAATTGTTTTTGAAAATTTTTGATGCTCAGGTACAACCCGTCATGCAATATGGTTCTGAATTATGGGGTCTTCATAAAGCCGCGTTGGAATGTGAATCTGTGCATTTGTTTGCGTTGAAGAAATTTCTAGGCGTAGATCTGCGTACACCTAATGATCTTGTTTATGGTGAAACAAATAGACATCCGATATATATTAACTCTGCTATACAGTGTATACGTTATTAGCTTAAGTTGTTACAAATGGAAGATTATAGAATACCTTATAGAGCTTACAAAATGTTGTATGAGTTAGATATTAGGGGAAAGAGAAATTGGGTCACAGATGTACGTATTTGTTTACTTAGATATGGATTTGGTGATGTATGGTTGAATCAAGGTGTTGGTAGTATAAATCAGTTTGTAAGAATTTTCCGGCAACGCTTGATTGATTGTAGATGGCAGGACTGGAATTACCATATTCAAAACAGTGAAAGATTTAGCTTCTATAGAACTTTTGGACATTCGCATGATGTTAAACAGTACTTGGTATGTAACATGGACATGTATTTGAAGTATGTAACAACAAGATTTAGGTTAGGCGTGTCAGACTTAGCTACACATTACTATAGATACAGAGATTTTACTGACAATGATTTAATTTGCCCACTATGTAAAGAAGACAAAGAAGACGAGGTACATTTTGTTTTTCGTTGTCCAGCTCTTTGTAGAATTAGAGAAAAATATATACCACCTAAGTACTATCGACAGCCATGTTTATTCAAACTGAGTTTATTATTGTCATCCACGAGACATGCTGATATATGGAATCTGGCACTGTTTTTACACCAGGCATTTAAATTTCGGGATATCGTGACATCTTAAGATGCTGTACTTCATTGCAGCGTTTATGTAATGTGTGTATGTATTATGGTTGGTTATATATTTTCATTTTGTTTGTTATTACTTATATTGTCACTTACCCCTTCATAAGGGGCCTAGGCCTATTAATGAATAAATAATCTGAATCTGAATCTGAATCTCTCTCTCTCTCTCTATATATATATGTATATGTATATACACCCATTGGTCTGTTGAGAATGCATGTCTCACCTTCCTGAATTACTTTTTTTTTACTTGTTTTGTGTGTGTTTTTTATTCCGACGTTATTTTAGCCACTTTGATGAGGCCTGACTTAGATAATGTGTCAGATTCCTTTGAAACACAATTTATGAATAACTGATTTGTCATACTTGCATTTCAACTTTTTTTTTCTCTCTCTCTCTCTTTCCTTTTTTTGTGAATGTGCATATGCAAGACTATGTATTGTTCACACACACACACACACACATTCCGTGAGGACGGGACAGTTGTAAGAAAGGGTAATGATAAGTATTACTTAAGTCCAGATTTTCTTTTTCTCCAGTTGATGTATCCACAGAACTAAGTTCAGTTGAAATGTAAATAATATATATGTATGCAAGTGTAAATGAGCTTAGTTTTTCTTTTTTTCAGTTTTAACACAATTTGCCACACACACACACACAAATGTTGCCGTAGGTTCGTTTACGTGCGATAAGCGCATGGATTTTTTTTTTTTTTTTTTCTTTTTTCCTGCGTGCAGTTTTATTTGTTTTTCCTATCGAAGTGGATTTTCTACAGAACCCTTTTGTTGCTGTGGGTTCTTTTACGTGCGCTAAGTGCATGTTGCACACGGGACCTCGGTTTATCGTGTCATCCGAATGACTAGCGTCCAGACCATCACTCAAGGTCTAGTGGAGGGGGAGAAAATATCGGCAGCTGAGCCGTGATTCGAACCAGCGCGCTCAGATTCTCTCGCTTCCTTGGGGACGTGTTACCTCTAGGCCATCACTCCACTGTAGGCAGGGTGTGCAGGCCCACTTACGTCGGGGCTCCCGGGCCATTTTCAGCCAGAACAGTGTGTGCATGACGTCTTCATTGCCGCTTTTTCCTACGTCACCGAAAGGCTAAAATTTCGTTACGGAAATCGCTGTTCTGACGAAAGGATTTTGAACAATTTCGGTGAGTATTTCTGCAAGTTAACAAGCTATATTTGGTTTTATGTTTACACTCATTATTTGCTTTAGTCTTCTATGTTTTACTTCGAGCATGTTTCTTGTCAAATCCCTTGCCATTAGTTATTCTACTGATCTATTTTAAATTCAACACAGAGCCTTATCTGGGTTCGAATTTGGAAAGACTTGACACACCGGATTTAAGTTTGAAGCATTATTTTATCCACATCACGCATATCTTTTACATGTCTTTGTGAAATTGAGGCAAGGGGAAACCGTTGTTTTGGACAACTATCGTCGGGATCTATATATATATATATATTCCGTTTCAAGGCAAAAATTCCAAGCCGATTACGTGATCTGCTTTCTGTTATTTGTTTACGTCAAAATTCGATGGGGGGAAATCTATATTTTTTTTCCTTCTATTTTAGTAATGAACGTACCATGTTGCTTTCTTTTAGTTTGTTTGTTGTTTGTTTCAGTCTGTACAAAGAAAATGATGAGGTCAAACTCTGCCAAAAAGTTGTCAGAAGAAAGGAAGTGAAAACCCAGAAAAGCTAGTTATGGTGGTGGGCTTCCCATGACGTCATATCACCAACTTCTCGCTCTGCAAGCGACGAAAAGTCTCTGACGAAAGCGGGCCTGCACACTCTATCCAATGAGTGACGCCGGCTTTACAGAGGAGACGACAACGTGACTGACAGTGACGCGACCAAAATAGCAACAGTACACAGTGTGAGCGATGTTCTTGGCACTGAGCCAATGCAGAGTGAAGGGACTGAGGGTAACTGGGCAAAGTGTACCAACACAGGAGGGGGGTGCAGGCCGAGGTTGCATTACTGTGTTTGAGGGGATTATGTCGGGCCAACAAACAGCATTCAGTCTGTTGTTGCCGAGTTTACTGGCGACAGTGGAGGGAAAAGAGAGAGAGAGAGAGAGAGAGAGAGAGAGAGAGAGAACCAAACACAAAACACAGACGGCATTGACTTTTTCTCTCTTTTTATTTTATCTTATTTTTTTAGATGATAATCTAAATAAGGAATTTGTTGAGGAAACCGGTTCCAGTTTCAGTTGCTCAAGGCGGCGTCACTGCGTTCGGACAAATCCATATACACTACACCACATCTGCCAAGCAGATGCCTGACCAGCAGCGTAACAAAAAAAAA
>NC_134910.1:4053965-4073965 GCF_041734735.1 Babylonia areolata | reverse complement strand
GAAGAAAAAAGAGAGAAAAACAACAACATAAGAAAAAGAGAAGAACAAGAACAAGAAGAACAACAACGACAACAACGAGAACAAGAAAGAGATCGAGAAGACCATGAAGACGACCAAGAAGAAATAGAAAAGTAAACACAACTTGCTGTTTTACCTGAGCTTTCTTTACTGGATGCAGCACCGACTGTAACAAACAAAGCAGTTTTATCTCTAGGCGTGTGAGCCTCCAGTACAGCCACTATCTCCCTTTGTTTGTAATTTCCACAGCATTTCCCAATGCTTTTATCAAACTGATCCCTGGTAGTCACTCTCATACTGACCTCAGTATCAAATATAAGTAACATAATTCTGATGTCACCACCACTACTACTACTACTACTACTACTACTGCTGCTGCTGCTGCTGCTGCTGCTGCTGGATAATAATGATGATGATGATAATGATGATAAAAAAGAAATTAAAAAAAAAAGTGATTTGTAGTGCGCACTACGTCCTTAGCATGCGGGCTCAGCAAGGGCGCTGACAATAAATATAAACGTGGATTTAAACGTGAGTAGAGGTGTATGGCGAACGCTCTCAGCTCTGCACGGTTTAGCAACCTGCCCGGTCCATGTTTCATGTCAATACATCTCAGACTCGACAGCTCTCCCCTTGGTCAACACTGACTACAAATTTTGACACATTCAGAGCAAGGTGTGATTTCTTTCAATTGACTTACATTTCCTTCATGGCCAGAAGATGAGAGTTACGTAAACGTGGTGCACGGTTCAGTGGTGTCAAATCTGTGCCTCCTCACTGTGACTGTCAAACGGTTATATTTAAAACATTCACACGGATTTTTCACCTTTTTTTTTTTTTTCAAGTTGATGCCTCACTCATATGCTGGAACGGTGTATCCGGGCCAAATACAACACGGACATGGCAGAATAGCCTTTGTGGCAGTATTTCTCCTAAACTTTGCCCTTAGGTGCATGGGCAATATGAGAGCAATCCAAGTCCACTTAGTAAAGAGTAATGTGGTACACAAAACGGAAGAAACTGGCAATGAAATTCTGCCATGCCACAGGGCTCCTGGCACAATAGTAGACCTTACACTTCCATCCACCCCCTCCACCTGATACCTCCCAGTGTGGCACTGTCCCAAAGACAACACCATGGGTCACGTTGTTTGACGTCTACTGCAGATAGAACAACATCATGCAGCACTGGCTTGCACCATCACGGGTGCAGTGTACTCGTGGTGTGACTGTCTGCAGTCAGAAAATGACGTGCTGAGGAAGGAAGCGACACATCTCACAGACCAGTCTCTGCAAGATGAGAGTGATGCTCTCTACCACCACCACCAACACCTGACAATGAGCATTGACACTCTGAACTGCAAGATTGGCTTCCTCTCTCTCTCTCTCTCTCTCTCTCTCTCTCTTACCACAGCTGAACTTCCGATCAGGTTTGTAACCAGGTTTACAAACACAGTAGTCATCAGTACACTGGCTGTTGTCCACTTCACAGTTGTCAGCTGTGCTGCTACACAGAGCACCGTACCTCCCTTGTTTGGGCTCTGTGGTAACACACACGCACACACACACACACACACACACACACACGAATTAACAAAAACAAAACAAAACAAAAACCTGAAAAAAACCAATATAGTGATTCATATATTAACAACTTAACAACAGCAATAGCAATAGCAGCATCAACTACAACGACGACGACTAAATCTATTCTCACGTGTTTCTGACAAATTGGCTCACAGTTCATCATAAAGTATACTTGCTCACACAGCGTCTCTAGATGCTAGTCATACCACAGATGGCATCATTGACTGAAGAAACATCCAGATCGCATTCACAGAAAGAGTCATTACAAGCAGCACCGGCGATGCATGTGTCTTCTCCTGTTTCTGTAACATTACAAGTGTCGCCACGACCGTGGCCTACACACACACACACACACACACACACACACACACACACACAAGTGCGCGTTAAAAAGTGTGGGCAAACAATATCCATTAGAACAGAAGAACAACAATTAAACACCATTTCCTCTTTTATAGTAAGTGAGCATGTTAATGCCAGTAATTGTTCTATCTTGTCTCTCGCACCCACACACGCACAAATACGCATTAAAAAGTGGTCAATCAATATTCATTACAACAGGATAACAAAAACAATCTAACAGCTTTTCTTTTTTTTTAATTTTCAGTGAACATGTTAATGACGTTAATCGATTTATCTTTTCTCCAGTTTTGACTCAGTTGAATTTTGGTGAATTTGGGGCATATATATATATACATATATATATATATATATATATATATATATATATATATATATATAAAATGTTTGGTTGGTTGTTTGGGGAGGGGGGTGGGGGGTGGGTGTTTTTTGGGGGGCTGTTTTTGTTTTTGTTTTTAGAAGGCTAATCACCCTTTCTCTAGATATTATCATATTGCACACATGTCATAATAAAAAGACATCCGCCCCCAATTACTAAGCTACTGCTTTTTTTTTTGTTTGTTATAGATTCTTAAAACATGTGATTTACATTTTGTTATACATATGTATACATATGTATGTGTATTATGTATGTATGTGTGTGTGGAGGGGTGTGTGTGGGAGGGGGGAGGGTATAAATAAAAGTTACAAGTGTTTGTGTTTTCCCCATAAACCATGTACAACAACTTTCTTTAACTCTCTCCATACGAACGGCGAAAGAGACGACGTTAACAGCGTTTCACCCCAATTACCACCATCAAAATATTGCAAGCAGAAGGCTCTTATACTGAAGAGGTGAATGTTGACAAAGAATACCACAATTCTGACGACAGAAGCTAAAGGTTGGGTCATTCAGACACCCACTGGACATCCGAGGGGTCTGTGTAAAGGAGAAGAGAGGGCTGGCCGTACTGAGTGAGTTAAATATACGGAAGTAAAGACAGTTTTGTTCTTCCTTTTGTGCAAATTCGAAAACAGTAACTAATGGTCTTCTCAATGTTGTTTGAACTGAAATTACCTTTTAAAACTTTGTAAATGATTATCACATATGATATTACCCAAATATATTCCACAATTGTAGTATTAAGTCCGCTTTGTTGTTGCTGTTGTTGTTGTTAAAATAATTTGACCAGTGTTGTAAATTGACTGGGGAAAAAAAAAAAAGAAGAAGAAAAAAAACGATGAGCTGTACAACATGATGTCAGAGCAAATGCCAATCGCAATCAGAGAAATCAGTCATGATAAAAAAATAAAAAAAAATAAAATAAAATAAATAAATAGATAAAAGGGATGTGATATATTCATGTCAACATGTGCCATGACACTTACAGCTTGGGAAAACAGGAAGCATAATGGTAGAATGGTACACAAATATATATGGTCAGGCATCTGTTCAGCAGATGCGCTGTAACAAATAATTATGGGTTTGTCCGAATGCAGTAATGACTCCTTGAGAAACTAGTTATAACTGAAACTGAAACTTACTGCACTGCTCCAGCAAGTCACAGAATAAACCACTCCTGCAGAAGATGTTATTTTGTCCACTGCAGTCTCCCAACAGATCCATTTCTGAAATACATGCAAAAATAATGATGAGATACACTTAGTAATTCTTACTATTCACGCGTGCACGCGCGCACACACACACACACACACACACTACCTCGCGCGCACACACACACACACACACACACACACACTACCTCGCACACCCTAACACATACTGGAACACACACACACACACACACACACACACACACACACACACACACACACTAACTTACACACTAACACACTCTGGAACACACACACACACACACACACACACACACACACACACACGCAAACACACACTTACAAACACACACACACACACACACACACACACACACACACACACACACAGATGAACAGACAACCCAACAGATACGTTGTTGTACTTTGAAGACTAAGAGGATGAAGAAAACAGACGTTTTGGAAGAGAATTCCAGACAGATGGAGCAATACAGGAAAAGCTGGTTCAGTTTGATGCGTCGAACATCAAGGTGTCTGACATATTGGAAGGGTGGGTTTTAGTGGGCTGGTGTGAATGAATGATTCCTGCCAGGGAGACAAAAAGGATGAATGTACGCACGGCGATGTTGTATTCAATACGAGCTGAGAAGGAAAGTGGTTTCAGGAAACAAACCAGGCAGCATTGCTAAAAAAGACGAATGGTCCCAGCCAAAAACGGGACAACAACCAGTGAACTCCAAGTATGGCTCGAAATCACGAGGTGAAAACAGCCCATTCTGTCAGGTTTGGCCATCGCAGGATGGAGTGTGTGGCATAACGCCTGGTACAACTCGGATCTCAAAGGAAGGAAAGTGAGATAATCAGTACACAGCAAGAAGGAGAAGGAGAAAGTGATGGTTCGTGATAAACTAGAAGTCAGATCGAATCCATATAGATTACTGACGCAAATAATGCAAAGAAAGAAGGCTGCGGGGAAAAAAAAGCAAGAAACCATGCACAGAAGTCGGGAAATGATTGAGATGAGACAGAGATTAACTCACTCAGTACGGCCAGTCCTCTCTTCTCCTCTACACAGACCCTTAAGATGTCCAGTGGGTGTCTGAATGACCCAACCTTTAGCTTCCGTCGTCAGAATTGTGGTATTCTTTGTCAACATTCACCTCTTCAGTATGAGAGCCTTCCACTTGCAATATTTTGATGATGGTAATTCGCGTGAAACGCTGTCAACGTCGTCTCTTTCGCCGTTCGTATGGAGAGAGTTAAACCAGGCTAATTTGCCAAATCAAAATATTTTTTTTCGGGGAGGCTGAGCAGGTGACAGGCCTGGCGGAAGGAACTTATTACTGAGTAATCAGGCAACTGTTTTGGACCACTTTGACAGTAAAGATGTCACACACACACACACACACACACACACACACACACACATACTCACTGCACACTGAATCGTAGTCACAGACTGCTCCAGCAATACAGTTCTCTTTGTTCTCCCCATCACACATCTGTCCCACCTGTATCTCTGCAATCAAATTATTTTTCCCCATGAGTGAAACATGTTCACAAAACTAAATAAACCACGAAAAGGTCCCTTAAAGGAACAGATTAGCTGGCATGAACATCAGTGATTTCAGTCCCTCAGGAGGAACATGAGTGAGAGACGGCAGGTCCAGGTACCAAGGTTAGGCCCACCATTTTTTTCATGCTTTGTCTTTTCCTTCATGGATAAATGAAAACATCAGGGTTTAGAATTGTTATTGAATACATATGTATGTATCTATATTTATCTCTGTGTGTGTGTGTGTGTGTGTGTGTGTAGCCAAGAGCTCAGCTGGCTATGATAACAGTAGTTCAAATTGACAGCACATGCTGTGAAGTGGATGACAGTTTCACTACAGTGACAGTGTCCAACCATTGACAAGGCCTGACTAAGCGCGTTGGGTTACGCTGCTGGTCAGGCGTCTGCTTGGCAGATGTGGTGTAGCGTATATGGATTTGTCCGAACGCAGTGACGCCTCCTTGAGCTACTGAAACTGAAACTGACATGCTGAGATAACTCGTGTGGAAAAGAAAGCTTTAAGACATTCAGCATTGTCGTCTGCTCCATTGGGAGACTTTCCGAGGCACAGCTCTTGAATACACATCATGTGTGTCACACCCACTACCAGCTGCCTAACATTCTGCTGTAAGTACTGTTATGTGTTATGTGTTGACACATTGTAAACTTTGCCAAAAGAACTGTGTAGTTGTTCAGTTATAAGTATTGTAGTTGTTCAGTCATAAGTATTAGTATTGTTTGACGTAAATTATCATCTTGTCGTCATGATTCAATTGTAGACGTCTCCACCCACGGATAGTTTACTCAACGGTTCTAGAGTATTCCAGGGCGACGCGTTCTTTCTCAGTTGCTTTCACCCATGAAGGTCAGGCTTTACTCATCCCGCCTTAAGTGGAGGAAATATAAATGTTGAAGCCATTTAATGGATAAGCCATGATAGCTCTTCCAATCATTGTAATCAGCAATAACTTATTTAGTCTCTCAGTTTGCCAGTATTTAATCTCAAATCCACTTATTCTATCATCTTGTTTATTATTCATGTATTATTTCATATGCTGATCTCAGTACTGTTACAGTGTGTAACACTGACTTTCAGTACTACCAGTCACACAGTTACAGTGTGCTTAGCCCTCTATGCTGTGTGTGTAATATTATGTTGTCGTGATTACAAGACAGTGTTGGATTGATATTAGTTATTGGTTAAAACCATCTGATATGTGTCACTGTCTGCCAATCTTAGTTTAGCTGTCATGCTCTCTCCCATACAGCTTACTCTGGTTAGTGCTACATGATAACTGATTAATCTGAGTTGCTTTTACGCAGTATAAGATTTACGTAATCTATACTGTCAGTGTACTTTCACTAAATCTGCCTAGCTTTGACTACTTTAAATTAAAACCCTTTCCTTCTGATAACGGTAGGAGCCGGCATGCTCGCGCGCGCGCAGCGCCCCAATGCGTCCGGCGCCGGCTGCGTGTGTGTGGTACTTTTCCATCATGTGCTGACGCCGTGACTATGCTCAACAGGCACTAAAAGTTGGTGGAAAGTTTCCTTCTATAGTCCAATAATCTGGCATCGCTATTTTTGAATGCTAGCACCACTTCCATTCACAAAGAAAGGAGGGAAACTGCGTGTGGAGAGTTGTGAATGAAACTGACCGGTTTTCACAATGGCGTCGTCTGCATGCACCAGTGAGTTCGAGGATTATTCAGCGGAGGAATTAGGTCTTGTATTAGAAGAAGTGTCAAAATATGATCAGATTGAAGAGTGTGAAGATTCTGATGTACATTTAGGTTCCGATCAAGAAGAAAGTGGTGAAAGTGATCCCGAGGACAATGTGCCACTCGCCGCTCTGCAAACCACGTGGCGACCGGCTACTCAGCCTACCAACGTGGCCACATTCCAGCAGCCGACAGGCCCTGCGCTTTCACTGCCAAGCACTGCCACCCGTCTGGATTATTTTTTTTTTGTTTATACCCATCACATTTTTTGAAGTTGCAGCAGAAGAGACTAACAGGTATGCCCGACAAAAACAAGCAGCCTGGGGCACACCTGACCCCCTTTGGTACGAAACAACACCTGACGAAATGCGGGCCTATCTCTCTATGCTGATCATGATGGGGATCAATCGTCTGCCACGTTTGTGGTGCTACTGGTCAACCGACCCTCGCTTCAGGAATAACTGGATCAGCAGTGTCATGCCCAAAACACGGTTTTTCAAAATCAACCAGTACTTTCATCTGCGCGACACATCTAACACACCTGCACGTGATCACCCCGACTATGACCCCTTGTACAAGGTGAGAATTTTCATCAACATGATTCTTCCTTTGTTCCGGACCAACTACCATCCAGGTCGTGAACTAAGCATTGATGAGGCAATGATCGGGTACAAGGGTCGGATATTTTTCAAGCAGTACATGCCAGCCAAGCCAACCAAATGGGGCATCAAGGTGTGGGAGATGTGTGACGCCAGGACAGGGTACTGCGTTGCATTTGATATTTACACCGGCCGTGCAAGTCGCAGAGACACCACCATCAGTCTTGGGCATGAAGTCGTTCACATGTTGGCATCACCTTTCTACCATCAAAACAGGCACCTGTATTTTGATCGTTTTTTCACCAGTGTCCCCTTGATGACACACCTGGCCCGAAATGGGACATATGCCTGTGCCACTGTCAACGTCAACCGCAAAGGGTTACCAGAGGAGGTCAAGACTGCCAAATTGAAAGAGAAGGGAAAATTGCTGCAGATGCAGAAGGGCTCGCTGATGGCCAGTCTACAAAGACAACCGTCAGATCTACCTTCTCAGCACCAACCAGCCACCAGGTATGACGACAGTGGAGGACAAAGTGACGCCGACAGTCATCGCCAGCTACAACAAGTACATGGGTGGCGTTGACAAGTCAGACCAGTATCGCTACCCTGTTGGTCATCAGAACAAGAAATGGTGGCGCTACATTTTCCATTCTCTGGTCAACTTGTGCATTGTCCAGGCCTACCTCACCTGGGAAGTGTCACCTCATGCCCCAGTGAACAAGACCTATGACCACTTGATGTTTCGCGCTGAAATTGCAGAACAACTTCGCGCAGGATTCACCTCCAGGAAGCGCAAAGCAGGGCGCAGCAAAGCAGTGCCAGATGCACCCATTGCCTTGGCCAGCATCGACCATCACAAGTTAGAAAAGATCAAAGGGAGACGTAGGGTCTGTCGGCAGTGCATCAAAGACGGTCGCAGGACGGCGAAGGGACGAGGGGTGGAAACATCATATATGTGTTCGTTCTGCCAGGTACCTCTCTGCTTCCACAGGAATGACTGTTTCCGTGACTATCATGGACAGAATGTGCCTCAACATTAGGACAAGCTAGCTTGTTTTTGTTTATGTGTGTGTGTGCGCTTACCTGTAGTTTTGGTGAATCAGTGACACTTAGCAGTGACACTCTACTCACTATCCTTACTGTACAGTAAAACATTGTGTGCATATATAAACAGATCTGTACAAAGTGCTTAGAACACTGACATAAGAGCAACCTGGAACTGTGCTTGAAATTATCTCCAGTAACTCTTCAGTTGTGACAAATGACACTAGTTGTGTGACATTCTTTGGATTACCTGTGGGGACTGTACTGGCAGACAGGCGACAGATCATCTCAGGTAGGCCGCAGCTTCATTTCACAACACTAACGTGCATGTGCATGGAATAACTGCATGTTGGTGTGCTGTATTAGAATTGCCACCATCGCATGTGACATATTTGGTGACATTTTGGTGACAGAGACACGACCTTTCACATCAAGACAAACAGAATCTCACTCACATGACAGAACAAAGCCTCATGACCATACCTACCGAATTTCATGACTCTAGAGGTTTATTCTTGGTTGTGGTGAAGCGTGAACTATACACACCCATTTTGAGGCTAAACTCACCAAAAGAATCCGAAATCTAGGGGAGTTTGGCCTCAGAGAATCCGAATGCAAGAGGGTTAACTACACTATTTAAATGTATCAGGAATGGCATTTGCTGTCAGTGCTTGGTCTTCACACATATGCATTATTTATGTTATGTTGTTGCCTACTCTGAACCAAGTGGTAGTCTTCCCATTCTAATATATGATGTCCTTACTATCCACTTGCATTACTGACATGTACTTATGACATTTTGTTTCTGGCTATATATATATATATATATATATATATATATATATATATATATATATATATATATATATGTGTGTGTGTGTGTGTGTGTGTGTGTGTGTGTGTGTGTGTGTAACAGTGACAGACAAACTGACACAGAGACTCACTGCACGTGCTTGTGGCAGGATCACAGACCAGCCCAGTGGAACATTCAGAATCCTCAGTGCACACTTCCCCAGAGATCTTTCCTGAACACAAGTTGTAACGTGTCTACGCTTTGTCATTCAAAGTTGTAGTCCAGTCATAGTTCAGACTGGTAGATAACTACAATAATCAGAGTCATGGCTGGATCGTTGTAGTTTTGGTCAGCCCAAAACAGAATCACAACAACCAAGAACGTGAAGGTTAGTGCTAAGACTGGTGGGGTGGATGACCCTCACATAGAAAGTAAATCAGAACAGCTTTTTCTAGGCAGTGCTTCATGCTTGAAACTGGAATATTATGGATAAGTGAGAAAATAAATCAAATTACCTGTTAATGTTATTTAGATTGATTTTCAATAAATAATGTTATGGCTCCTGGCAGATGCATGCATCAATGTAATCAACTGGAAACGACAAAATGGCTGTCGATATCAAAGTTTTTTTTTTCTTTTCTTTGAATGAAAAATGACTTTGGATTTTTTTCTGGTTTCTCTTTCACCTTTTTCCTACTTTCCCAGAAGTTCATTGTTATTGTAACTAGAACCTGAGAGAACTGGTTTGTTTTTATAGAACCAAATTTGGTTTTGACGAAGTATTTCCATTAAAAAAAAAGAGTTAAATTATGCATAGATGCATACATACATGCATACATACATGCATGGACACTTGGAACACAGGGTTATTACACAGACTTACAATGGCAGACACAAGAATATGTGTTATAGCAAGACATCTTAATAAATAAATAATAAATAAATATGAGCCCAAGATGACAGATTTGAACCTGTTTGCTCACCATTATAACATATCTTCATCAAACTAAAGGTAATATGCTGGGACGTAAACGTTTACTTCAACACTGACTGACATTTCTTTGTTCCAAAATGCAGGCAAACATGAAGATTGGAATTCTGAATGGGAGCCTCTACAAACTGCAAGTGAACTTACTTCAACTTGAGCATGTTTTAGGACAGAACCTCCAAACACATGTCCATCATACCACACACAATCTTAGATGCTGCCAAGATGGCAGAGGAACAGCAACAGCAAATATGTTCCAATTACATTGTTTTATTTTTCAGTTCTTTTTAAATTCAAGTGTTCAACAGTTTTCACGAAAATGACAGAATTTTAGTGACGCCGAAAAGGGAGAAAACTTCAGTTATAACAGAAGAAAAAAAGAAAGAAAGTGAAACAGTCAAGATAACAGATGAAACGTACTTTTGGGCGATTTTTGCGTAACTAGTACAAGCCTACACACTGAGTGTGAAATACAAACGCCTTGCTATGCCTGGAAACAGAAAGTGCACTGACTGCAGGTGAAGTCCTTTGTGTCCGGGCTGAAGCCAGGCTGACACTGACACAGACCAGTGTCCTGGTTACACTCGGCCAGGTCGTCATTGCAGCTTTGTGCTTTGCACTCCCCACCAACCTGACCTTCGTCTGGCACTTGACACACAAGAAAACTTTATTATGACAGGGATGAATACAGAAAAAAAAGAAACAGACAAAAAAAGTAAAAAAAAGAAAGAAAGAAAAGTGTAACATAAATGAACAGAGACATGGGCAGACACATCATTAGAATGTTATTGTGACAGGGATGAAAAGAGAGAGGAACAGACAAAGTATCAGAAATCAATACACTCACGACATCCCATAATGATAAAGAATTCATCACCCACAACAGACCAGACCTGCTGTCTCAGCTTCCCACCTTCTGTGCCGATTCAGTGACATTACCTTGAGGCAGCTCAACCAAACTGCCCACACACTGACATCCCTAGGCTCGTGTCCCAGTGCCTGTACCAGCAGTCCATAGAGGCCTGTAGATGTCAGGCTGTCTTCAGGCCACCTCCCACAGATGTGGTTATATACATGTCAGATCCGGATTCTTGAAAATGTCAAGTCATGCGATATTTCATGCAAAAAGCAATCTGATAGTTACTTTTTTTTTTTTTTTTTTTTTTGAAACTGGCTTTCCCGAAACGAATCACACATCTGTACACACAAGTTTGCATAATTCAGACCATGCACAAAGAGAAGGCATTGATAGGGATGTGCACTAATGCATGCGCACACACACACTTATACACACACACACGCGCGCGTACACTCGCGCGCACACACACACACACACACACACACACACACACAATTTGGCGAACGCATGCGCATTCTTAAACATTCCTTACCACACACTCCGTTTTCCTGCTTGCTGACACCTTCAGAACACACACATGTACCGTTGTCACAACGTGACCCCGCCACACATTCACTGTCAGTATTGCAGGTTCCACTGGGTCTGACTTCTGTGGGCATCAAAACACGTTTTGGAATGAAATCAGTGGAGACAGCAGGTAATGTCTGATCATATCACAAATAGCGGAAGATTTATTTCACATATTTTTTTTCTTCTTCTTCTTTCCAAAGTGTCTGATCTGAAAAGTGAATTAGTATCACTTTTGGTGAGACATTTACATTATGTAACAACAACACTAACATTAGACATTTCAAAATTAGATCGTTTCTACAAATATAGAATATGTGACAACAGTACTCTGATTTGTTTGTTGAGTCAGGGCTCAGAAGAAACTGGGATACACTTTGCTCGTTGTTGTGTAGCTCCAAAGAACATTCAAGGAACAAAAATCAGGCCTAACTATCAAAAACATCCTACGTTATATAACTGAACTTCTGCTAATATTTGTATTTTTGCATTTGAATATTTGTTTCTTTAGTTTGTTTTTGTTTTCTTTTGGTGTATTGAGATGCAGTGTTTACACAACGCATTTGTTACTCCTTTATAAGAGGCCAGAACATGAATGATTCTCTCTATCTCTCTCTCTCAGCACACACACACACACACACACACACACACACACACACACGCATCAACACGCATGCACAGACACACGCAAGCACGGTCTTCCAGCCCAAAAGGCGTCTAACTGAAGAATAGTCATGCAAGACCAGATCACTAAAATCAACTTACTGCATCGTTTCAGCAAGTCACAAACGGCGCCTTGCTTACAGTGTAACGGTTCAGCAGAACAATTGCTGTGCAAGTTTAAACCTGATATCAGACCACACACACACACACACACACACACACACACGTCATACATGTTGATGTCACCCTTAATTAAAAAAACAAACAAACAAAAAAACAAACAAAAAAAACGAGTACTTGAAACGTCTGGAGAGCAAAAAAAACAACAAACAAACAAAAAACAAAGAAACAAAACAACAACAACAACAACAACAAAAAAGTATATCAGTCATACATGTTGATGTCAACCTTAATTATAAAAACAACAACAACAACAACAACAACAACAAAAAAAAACCCCAAAAACCCCCAAAACACCTGAGTATTAGAAACGTCTGAAGAGCAAAAAAAAGAAAGAAAAAAAAGATTATGTCAAATGGCTGGATTGACACGGAGAGAGACAGACAGACAGACAGACAGACAGGCATGCATACATACAAGGTAAAAATACAGACACTACTGAATTCTCGCGGTTCGCATTGTGTGGCACATCACGCTACTTACGGCAGATCCCATCCAGGTCACAAACACTGTTGATCTGACAGAAGCCTTGTCTGTGTCCAGTGCAAAGCTCTCCCTCTTCAAGTGCTGCACACATGCATTTCCCATGTGGAAAAGCCGCAGGTAGTACCTCCCATCTGGTCTCTAATTTTCTTTTTAATTTTTTGTCTTGTTATGCACGCTTATATAGTAGTAAAGGAATCATGGGAGAATTAAAAAAAAATCGTTCATGTAATAAATATCAATAAGGTTGGAAGGCGAAAAAGGCATGCTAGCGGTATCAAACCAGTTCGGAAGCAAGCAGAGACTTACAGTGATGAAGCACATCTAAATTCACATAATCAAATTGAACGATTGTTGGTTTGTTGTTGTTTTTAGCGCGATAAACATATCATTGTATTTTAGGTAATGACAGTGTTTTTAAATCGATTATCTCGGTTATTCAAGAATTTGCTTTCTAATTCGATGGTAAAGAAAACGTTGTCATCTCCACAGGCACACTGCAACATGTAGCTATTTTATACTAATCTGCACAAACCAGTCTTGACAAGGCTAATTGAAACTATCAGAAACGGTTGATTCAGTTATTCCTTTGTCTTCATTCTGGTGAATTCAGTGTCCATTTTAGAATATTCATATGTAGTAAACACGTTCATGATGTATGTACTGTCACTGAATGTGTTCTGTCAAGAATTCGGAATTCTTTCTTTTAATTGCGAACATGCCGTCTTGTAACCAAATATAGCCTACGTTCCAGCAAATGGGAAGCGGTTTTTTTTCCTCTTCTTTTCTTTTTCAACCCAGTAAGAGCCTCAACGAAATAAACCGTAAATGATCCAGAAATACGGATTCATTCGAAGAAATACATACAACCTATTATTGGTATGACTGTAAAGATTTTTTTTTTTTTCCACAACCTTGTTTCTTCCAAAATTGGAAATATTTCCAGAGAAAATGAGTTTGTTAAAGTTTACCATGGACACACACACATAGACACCCGCACAACAATGGACACACAGACAACTGAACAGTGGTGACAAGTCAGTGAAAAATCGTGAAATGGGGAGAGAGAGGGAGATGGCAGCGGATAAGCAGGATATGCAGTAATATATATATATATATATATATATATATATATATATATATATATATATATATATATATATATATATATATAATATGTGTGTGTGTGTGTGTGTGTGTGTGTGTGTGTGTGCAGGTGCATGCGTGTTATGTGCGTTTCGTCTCGTCACGAGTATCAAACTCTGTTTAAACAGTTGCAGGGCAATCACACTCACCACATTGACTGTCAACACATGTTGCACCATGTATACATGGGGTGGAGCTTTCTTCATTTGAACATGGGGAACCAGCATCGATACCTTCAGAACAAAATAAAGTCATTTCTGGTTATATTGTATCTCGCTTTAGAGAGCTTTAAGGCATCATGGCTGGGTATAATTTGATCTACACAGGTTGCTGTTTTTTGGTGTGTTTTTTTTTCCTCCTTAATAGTGTGGTTTGGTGTTTAAAAGACACACACATAGAATCTCTCTCTCTCTCTCTCTCTCTCTCTCTCTCTCTCTCTCTCTCTCTCTCACACACACACACACACACACACACACATTTTTACACAACAGTATACTATGGTAATTAAAGTTCAAACTCCAGCTTGTTGATGGGGAAAAAAAAAGACAAAAAAAAGACCAGTAACTTGGAGTCGCGTAAAAATATGATGAAAATGTATGTTTTCTTTGGAAACCATTGCCAGCATGATCTCTGTAGAGGACAAAGTATTTATCAGTTCTGTAAATGAATTAATTCAAGACCATAATCATATGTTGGGAATGTTTCTTGCATAAGTGGTGCTCACATAACAGTTGATTGTCACCTATTGTTTACCCTTTTTTCTCTCTTTTTTAACAGTAGAAATTCCTTTTTATTATCTGACACCAGACTTTTTAAACATGTATTTGAAAAAACAACAACAACAAAAAACAAAAACAAAAAAACCACACACACAGACACAGATACACAAAATTATCAGCGATGATATATTAAGGTCTTATCAGTTCAGTCCTTTACGAAGTCAAGCACAAGCACACTGATAGTTTATGAGTGTGACACGATACTGGGAGACTTCCACGCTGGCTCCAGGGCAATGTCTGATCTGTAGTGGGTTCTGTTTGTCCCCTGGTGTTGTGCCTTATCTCCTCCTCTTCCGGACTGCCATGACGTCATGCCTCAAAGGTCTGGCCTCTTGGTGGATGGTGTAACACCGGGCACTTCAGTCGGCAGCTTGGGTAGTCCATCAGTGGTGTTAGATGTCACAGGTTGTGAGGGCCTTCCTCAGTGTACCACGTCTGGGATGTTCCTCCATTTCAGTGGGCACATCACAGTTTGTGAAGAACGATCTTGGGTAGGTGGTGGTCTTCCTTTCTGGAGACGAGTCCTACCCCATGCAGCTGGTTTTTCAGGAATGTGGCCTCGATGCTGGTGATTCTGCCTTTCTTGAGCACCTCAACATTGGTTATGTTGTTGTCACACGTACGAGTGTGCGTCCTTTTTTTTTTTTTTTTTTTTAAATAGTTTTCTTCCTTTCAGGGCATCTCTTTAATGGACAATAACAAAAGTTGAGAAAAAGGAATATCGTTTGAACCACGTTTGCTTTTAGATTTGTATTTTATAAGCACTTAGAGGATTGGTATGATATGAAAAAAAAAAAAAAAAATTACTTACGGCACACCAAATCCACAGTGTCAGTAGCAAAACTGCTCTGACACTGACAGGTGTCATTTGCCCCACACCGTGCCACAAGTTCATCACAGGACGATGTGGAGTTGGCTTCTATACACGCTCCACCCACTTTCCCCGCTTTAGGATCTGCACGTGCATTAAGTCCTTGTCATGACAGAGAGTGGTCCCATGGAACATAGAGGTAATTTCAAACTTGATGTGACTGCCCTGGGCTTGCACAATTAGGTTTCTCAATAGATCTGAGCAGAATGTATTTTGTTTAGCATCAGGAATGTTTCTAAGTCTACGAGATCAGCATGAAGTGAGGAATGTTCTTCATGCTAAAGAAACTTAGCGCTCCTAATAGTATCACTCACACAACCAACCCTGACCTCTTGTGCTTGACTGCAAGGTCTGACATCAACAGGGATGCAGAATGACCAGTGTTAGCTATTATGTTTGTGTACTCACTCTCTCGCATTTTCTTAGCATGATTGTAAGAGGTCTACTTGCTTGTTTTACGACTGCACAGAAAAATACCCACCAAACTAACAAAGTGACTTGCCATGAAGTCTACACCTGGAATAGGCACACTCCTGAACTGAGCTACAATCAAATTTGCTCCTTCGATTAGTAATAACATTCTGATTACTGTATGGAATACAAGTATCATCATATGATCCCTTTCTTGACAGTTTGTTTGCAAGTGACAATTGCATGGTTATCACATGTGTTTGAGACATCCGTTCTTTCAAGATAGACACTCAAATAACTCTTCTTGTGGATAGGGGAAAGCAAACGTGAAGAACTTTTTATTGGTTGATTGATCAATTGATTTTTGTTTCAGTAATTGTGTTCATATTTCAGATACATAGGACAGATTGCCAGTAAGACTGAAAACAAACACACTCAAAGTCTAACGAAGTTAAACCACTGACAAAGAAAAGAACAGAATAAGAACAGAGATGGATAGGGAGAAACGAGAGAGAAAAAAGACACTGTTCTCAACACCAACCACATTTTGCTGACTGAGGGTCGGTGACCTCCTGGTTACACTGACACGTTCCACCAGTGCACGTGGACCCAGCCAGACACAGACCTGGACGGTTCTGACAGTCACCGCTCTTGGCGATCCCTTGTCACGAAGTCATGTGTATCAAACCACAAAGCTCAATCAGTACATACATCTGTGACACACACACACACACACACACACACACACACACACATGCAGGCGCATGCTCACACACACACGCACAAACACAGATAACACAACACAGCGGGAGACAGAGACAAAGAGCACTTCTGAAGATGAATGTTGGGTTTACACACACACGCACATAGAGAAACACACACACACACACACACACACACCCTCACAGGTTGGTGTTACTGTTTGATAGGAGCTGCTGTACCCCGCGGGGGGAGGGAGGGAGGCAAGGGGCATATAAATTCATACAATACCAAAAGAAGGATGGAATGTGAAACAAAGAAAGTGGAACAATGTAATTAATTAAGAAGGAAACCACACACACACACAGACACACACACACATGATTATTAGCACGCACGCACACACACAAACACACGCACGCACCGGATATAGAACAAACAAACAAACATACAAACAAAAAAAGTGGAAACGTCAGGACAGAAAGACAAAAGCCACTCACTGCACAGTTTCTGACTGTCACACACAGTGGTGTCGACGCAGTCCTCATCAGTCCTGCAGTCCACACTTCCGATGGGCCTTCCTGGTGTCAGGACACAACCAGTGCCACATGTCACGTGACTGAGCTGAGTATACGTCCTGTCCCACTGCCCTGTTCTGTCTAACTGTGGTATGTCATATACATTGTTCTTTACTGCCCTGTTCTGTCTAGCTGTGGTATGTCATATACATTGCTTTGTACTGACCTGTTCTGTCTAACTGTGCTATGTCATATACATTGTTCTGTACTGACCTGTTCTGTCTAACTGTGTTATGTCATATACATTGTTCTGTACTGCTCTGTTCTGTCTAGCTGTGGTATGTCAAACACATTGTTCTGTACTGCCCTGCCCTGTTCTATCTAGCTGTTGCTTGTCTTTCTATACATTGTTCTGCACTGTCCTGTCTAGCTGTGATATATCATATACATTGTTCAGTACTGCACTGTTCTGTCTAGATGTGGTATGTCTTTCTATACATTATACTATACTTCCCTAAACTATTCTGTCTTTTATACATAGTTCAATACTGCCCTGGCCTATTCTGTCTAACTGTGATATGTCTTTCTATACATTATACTATACTTCCCTAAACTATTCTGTCTAGTTGTGGTATGTCTTTCTATACATTGTTCTGTACTTCGCTAAGCTGTTCTGTCCAGTTGTGGTGTGCCCATCTTTACATTGTTCTGTACTGCCCTAAGCTGTTTTCTCTGGTTGTAGGATACCCTTCCATACACTGTTCTGCACTGTCCTACCCTGTTCTGTCTGGTTGTAGAAAACCCTTTCTCACACTGTGCTGCACACACATGCCTTAGTCTATCTAGGTGTTGGATATCTTTCCATATGTTACACAGTCCTATCCTGGTCTACCCTGTCTAGTTGGAGAACGCCATTCCATACAGTGTTCTGCAGTGTTGTACCCTGTCTAGCTTTTCTGATCAAAGGATGCTATTCCATGTCATGTCATGCCCTGTGACCCTTTCTTGTCTACTCCTGAAATTCCCTGTCAGACAATGTAATGTCCTCCCTCATTACAGGCTGTGTCTATATGCCTTGTCCTCTACCGCCTTTTCCTTTCTTTTTTTTCTCCTTTCTCGCCTTCATTCCAGTTCATGCAATACGTTTCTCTGCATTACCCTGGCCTGTAAAGCCTTACCTTTTCACATTATGTCTTGCTCCACGCTGCCTCGTCTTTGACTGCGTGTGTCCTGTCTGCTCAGCTTTGACTGGAGCTGTTTTTTTTTTTCATTGGTTTCCCTGACCCTTCCATGTATACTAGTATCAATGCACACCCATGATTTTCTCAGCATAGGCACACCTTATCACTCAGTCTTGCCTGGCTCTATTCTAGAAACTCTGCTTTTCCCTGCTCTGCCTTTCTCAATTCTAGAAACCTTGCCTTTGCCTGTGATACCTAGCTCTGTTATAGAAAATTCTCTTTCTCTGTCATACCTGGCTCATTTCAAGAAACCTTACCTTTATCTGTCATACCTGGCTCTGTTCTAGAAACCCTGCCTTTCCCTGCCATACCTGGCTTTATTCAGCAAACCCAGACCCCTTGCGCCATGTAGCTCTGACGTGCCCAGTTCTGTGCCACCTTCCATGTACTCACTGCACTTTTTGCCCTTGGAGCCCTGTCTGGAACCGCACACTGACCCAGTCCGACACAATGAGGATTTGGAGCATGGCTCTGCAAAGTCTATCTCTGCACACACACACACACACACACACACACACACACACACACGCACACACACACACACACACACACACACACACACACACACACACACACACACACACACACATTAAAGCACACATTGGAAGAAACCAAGAATTAAGAGCAAGCAAGAAAAAAACAAAAACGTTCAACAACTGAAAGACAGTGTACCACTATGTACAAGAGGAAATGTAACTGCCAATTCTGTGACACTCACTGAGGCATGTCACCCCTGTCTATAGCTGGAAAAGTTTGGCTCACATTCTGCTCAGTCACCTACTCCATCACCAGAAATCCTGTATAATTTCCGTGAAGAGCGTGGTATTGTTGACAGGATATTTGCTACAGGCCAACTCCAGGGAAAATGCCAAAAGCAAGATACTGACCTCATCATGACCTTCGCTGATCTGACCAAGGCATTGGACATGGTTGATAGGGATGGCTTATGTGAGATGATGAAAACTCAATTCAGCAGGATTCTTCGGTGAATCCACGATGGCATGATGATGAAATATTTGAATGACAGCGACGAGCCGGAATCTTTCCAATAAACGAACGGTGTGAAGCAAGGATGCGTTCTCACCCCTACACTCTTCAGCATGATCTCCTTGGCTATGCTGAATGATGCCTCCCGTGATCGCCATGATAGTGTACACGTCAGGTCACTATACGTCACGTCACTACAGGTCTGACAGTTGGCTATCCAACCTCTGGCATCTGCAGGCCGTTACAAACGTAATGGAGACCGTCATTAGAGACTTCTTATTCACTGCACAGCAGAAGATGCAGCTAGAAATGAACTGCTTCTCATGAGCCTGTGAAAACGTTTGTGTTACAATCAGCACACAAAAAGTTCTGTACCTG
>NC_134910.1:4041465-4048965 GCF_041734735.1 Babylonia areolata | reverse complement strand
TAGAACCCCCTGCACAGACTGCTGATGGCTACACGCCCTTTCCAAGACCCTCTGCACAGACTGCTGATGGGTACACGCCCTTTCCAAGACCCTCTGCACAGACTGCTGATGGCTATACACCTTTTCTAGAACCCCCTGCACAGGCAGCTGATGGCTACACACCCTTTCCAAGACCCTCTGCACTGACTGCTGATGGCTACACGCCCTTTCCAGGACCCCTGCACAGACTGCTGATGGCTACACACCCTTTCCAGGACCCCTGCACAGACTGCTGATGGCTACACACCCTTTCCAGGACCCCTGCACAGACTGCTGATGGCTACACACCCTTTCTAGGACCCCTGCACAGACTGCTGATGGCTACACACCCTTTCCAGAACCCCCTGCACAGAAGACGCCATCGTCGCCCACCGTTGTCCACTTTGTGCTGCAGCATTTGGATCGGCCGAGGACCTACGCCAAGCCACTCCTGTTCCTGGTCTTCTCTGCAGCCTTGAACACCATCCAGCGCCACTTCATGATTCAGAAACTGATGCTGATGGATGTCAATCCTCTGGTCCTCAGAAGGTTCTGTAGCCTCTTTGCAGACAGGCCACAATACGAGCGGGCCACGTCCATCACTTAAGTAGATGTCCACACCACAAATCGGGTGCTACATGGGTGTGTTCTCCCCCCCCCCCCCCCCCCCCGCACCCCCCCAAACCCGTGTTATTCACGCTTTATACCTATGTTGTCACTCTACCGAGTTATCAGATGACGATTCACTGAACCACCTCCATCATGAAGAGTAAGAGCCCAAGTTCTGTTGGTGATGTGCTTGTGGGCTGTTTCAACAAGGAACTTCTGAATGTGGTGTGTGTGTGTGTGTGTGTGAGAGAGAGAGAGAGAGAGAGAGAGAGAGAGAGAGAGAGAACAAATTTTATTCCTCTAAGTGTCCACCAGCCCGTAGGAAAGGGTCTCTGGCAAAACCTGTACATCTTAGGAATGCATATCGTGTGAATTGGGTAGCATTTGAATAATTAAACAAAACAATTCTTGATTAAGGTCAAATTATACATCTGCAAACTGTTGTCTATGACGAAGAGCATAGAAAAGATACATACTAAACTTTCTTATTTTTTTCAATAGATCCACGTTTCAATATTTCAGTGTAATCTTGAATAATACCTGGTAAGTACTTGTTTCTGATATACTGGTATATGAGGGACACACATAAAGAGAGAGAGAGAGAGAGAGAGAGAGAGAGAGAGAGAGAGAGAGAGAGAGAGAGAGAGAGAGAGAGAGAGTTTCATTACTCTAATATTTCTGTAGCATGCCCATGGGATTTTTTTTTTTTTTTTTTTTTTTTTTTTTCAAATATAGTTTTATGTTGTATTCTACAGGGCGTATGTAATGTTTCTTGTTTGAACCTGATGAATGCATGGACTTACTTAACACTGCCATCATATTCAGTTGAATTCTTTTTCCACGTGTTGCAGATGAGGATATGTTGATGTTTAATTTACCATGGACACACACACACACACACACACACACACACACACACAAGCACGTACACACACTTACACAAAGTGAACGATTGAATTAAATCCCTTTGTTCACACAGGTGAGTGAATGATTGTGTTAAAACCCCAAAGTAAAAATACATTAGGATTACTTACTGCACACGCCATCTTCGCACTGAAGTCCAGTGTTGCAAGATTTGCTACTGGAACACGGTGATCCAGCTTTCGGTTCTGTATATGAAACATATACATGAAACAATACATATACAACAGTTTCGAGGAGCCACAACAGAAGAAGGACATGAGATCTTCAGCGGAAGAGAAGACAGACCATATTCATAATGAAAGTGTGAACTGCGTTCAGGGTTATCATCCAGTCTAAAGTTGTATCACCACCATACCACTACAAGCTGTTCCGCCCAACATCTCCATCATCCAGGCATTTGTTTCAACTACTGACCACAGCCTCAATGAAGTAGAGGCCTTCTATGACCAACCATAGAAAGTCATTGAACAAATTCCCAGAAAGAAAATCCTGATAGCCCAGGCAGACTTGAACGCGAAAGTAGGAAAGAATGAAAGTGATGACTGGCAAGGAACGTGTGGGCCACACAGCAATGAAGAGGCAGACAGAAGAAAAGTAGGGAAGATAACTTCCGGGAGCGGTCAGGCCTGTTCACTGAATCGCAGAAAGCAGCCCAGGACCAAGAAAGATGGCGGACAACCCCGGTTGCGAGACTGATGATGATGAAAATGATGATAATAAATGTACATGAAAAAAACCCCACATATGTGTGTCTATAGAAAACTACTAATTGCAGATATGAACAATCACACACACACACACACACACACACACACACACTTGCGCACACACACAGGAAACACCTACCCACAGGCACAAACACACTACATGGTGGTTTCAGTACAGGGTAAAGTGGGCTGGGTAGAGGAGGCAGACTGCAGACAAACAGCTATGCTTCATCACATCCTGTTTAAACAGGTAGCCTGTTTTCAAATTTGTTTTGAAAGAGGACAGTGTTGGTGAGTGACGGATATCCAGAGGAAGAGAACTGCTACCAAAAGGCCCTTTGGTCAAATGTCTTTGAAGAAGTTTTGGGGACTCTATGGAGCTTTTCAACAGAAGACCTGTGAGAACGGGGTGTAAAAATAAAGTGGCAATTGTGCACTGAATTATGTGCTGGATTGGTAACCAATGAAGCTGATACAAGAGTTGGGTAGCGTGATTCCTTTTGGCTTTCTGAAAATGATTCTTGCAGCATTTTTTTTTTCAAAATCACACACACACACACACACGCACACGCATACATACATATACATTATATTACGTCATTCACACCTTCAATTGCTCTCCCTCCTTCTCTCTCTCTCTCACACACACACACACACACACACACACACACACACACACACACACATATATATATATATATATATATATATATATATATATATATATATATATATATATTACGTCGTTCATACCTTCAATTGCTCCTCTCTCTCTCTCTCTCTCTCTCTCTCTCTCTCTCTCTCTCTCTCTCACACACACACACACACACACACACACAAAGAGAGAGGTGGAGCAAGGTGATACTGACTACAAGAGAAATCCTCAGCAAAAGTGGATTCTTCAGCACTGCAGACACACTTGCCGTCCTCACACTTCCCGAACTGACAGACCGATGCTGTGCAGTCAGATCCGATCCGTCCTGTTACTGGCTCTGTGATCACATAGCATGGCTGGTGTGACAGAAAAATAGGAAACACTAAAACACATGGGACGAAAGAACGGGGAACAAAAATAGCACATCTGGTAAGGAGCAAAAACATTGCAGGTGACATTAAACAGTACATACAACACACATAACACGCACTATAACCAAACACTAGAACACTCCCAGACTGCCGTCATCAGCTGTAATATTCCATGCGATCATAGGATCAGAAAACGGTCCAGTTAGCTTCAGTCAACAAGCAATCTGCATGGGTTGTGTTCATCAACAATCTCCAGCCCCCTAAAACCTTGGCAGTGAAGAATTTTCTTTGTGATGATCACGTTCCTGTTGTGCTATCCGAACATACAAAACCAGTTTATCCAGCACGTGCAATCTGATCAAAGCCTGTAGAAAATCATGGAGAATCATCTCCGCCTTCCTCCCTCCCAAGCATGATTCACTGAAACTGCACATCAGATGATCCCACTCCCAGGTACTTGTTGTGAAAGGAGCTCTTGAAATTCCCCACATCTTCCTACAGCTGTGGACAGTGGCTGGAAGCTTGATGTGAAAGAGAATGGCCGTGACCAGATTGTGAACCCCAGCTGCTGACACAGGAACCTTCCATCACCTCGCTGGTCCAGCTGACACCATGCATAGCGGTGCATCCTGTGCAACACGGTGCTGTTCATGTACATGCTTTGAATGTGATTGTACATGTGTGCCAGAGTAATGTCAACCACAGGAATCCATGAATTGTAGGAATGCATTTAGAGTCAGTAAGCAAAATGACCGACGAGAGCATCAATGTTTCACGCATTTTCATTTCCATGCCTTGGTTTGTCCATGAAAAATACCCATAGTTATAAAGGAAGCTACAACAGTTGTATCACTGGGGGAAAAAAACGAAATTCTGAACAGATTTGTATCATTACTGATAGTTCAAACAACGAAAAACCCCTGAAAGCAGAGTATGGCTGCCTACACGGCGGGGTAAAAACGGTCATACCACAGATACTTCAGAATTGACGTTGTTAACAGCTTTTTCCCTGATGACAAGTGAATGTTTCCTATTAATGCACTATAATTTTAGTTCAAGATACACAATACATTTTGAGCATCAAGCGGTGATTTAATATAAACCTTTTTGTTAACCTTCCGCAGTGAGTCACGGACCATTCAAGTACGAAGCTTGTTGTTGAATAGGCTACTGTTCAGACTAAGATAAATCTATATACCCCCCTACTCCCCTGCCCCCCCCCCCCCCCCCCCCCCCCCCACACACACACACACACAAATTACATATACATACAAATATTTGCGAAAGATATGGCAAATTAGGCATTTTTGTCTGCCATGGTGACCAAGATATGGAGTTTTCATCCACAACAGTTGCACTTATATATGTTTAGTTTTTTTTCAACCTCCAGTCTAGAAAATAGCTGATTGCAAACCATATGCGAAAAACGAATTAGCTAACCATTACCATTACCAAAGATGCTGCATTAACCGACAAAGCAGTGTCTTCAGTGAATATGAAGTGAAGCATGTATAACGACTGGAAGACATACTTGCTTTTGCATGCTTCTAAACCTGTTTTGAAACATAATGCTCTGGTTTAGTGAAATACATAACAAAATATTGTCAAGACTGTAATCACACTGAGGCCCCATTACATGGCAGAATTTGTTGCTCCCAGCAGTTGTCACTGAACAGACGCATCTTGTTTAAGCACGTGAGAAAATAGGGCCAACAAAGATGAATACAGTACCCTAGAATTTTCAGAAAGTGGAACACAAATACTACTGCTACTACTACCACCACTAATAATAATGCGCATTCCTCCAGAAATACTGCTTGAAGCACTTTACATTTCGTTCCCACTCCCCTCCTCACCTATCAATATCCCCACGACCCCCCCCCCCCCCCCCCCTTCCGCTCCCTCACACACACCCAGACACAAGGAAGTACGTGCCAGAATACACTCACGCAACTGAACAACCCACCCACCCATGACGCCCTCCAGAAAACGCATCCCTGCAACACGCACTCAGGCACGTACATCTACACGAATGCACGGACACTCGTCAGTACCCCGCCACACACACACGTCACATGGCTTCTCCACCATAAAGCATGCGTTCAAAACCAAATCATACAAAACCAGCATCAAAATATATTGTTTCAGGAAAAGATGTGTTTTCAGAGCAGGTTTAAAAGATGCCACAAGTGTGCTGGCAGTTTCTCATCGTACTTGTAAAATGACTCCCACTTGTCCCACCATAAACAAGACGTCAGTCAGTTATTATTTAACGGACACCACATACTTACCACACTGCTTTCCAACTTGAGTACCAACGTGAATGTTACACTTGCATTTCCCCTGCTCACACAGGGCGCCAATGGAGCAGTCTAAAGTTTTTTGACAATTCTGGTTTACTTCCTTTTCTGGAACAATCATAAAAGGGACATTTTTTTAAGAAAGAGAACAACAGTAATCGGTGTATGGTAGAACCAGCCCGACGTTATCAAACACAAATATATTGTTGTACAAAACGAAATCACATAAGAAGCCAGACCACAATTCAATCAATCAGGGTAGTCCATTGTGAACAATGCAGATGTCATTGATTCTGGAGATGAAAACACAGCCTTAAGCTAAACACACACACACACACACACACACACACACACACACACGGCCACATGGTGAGCCAGTGGAAAGCAGATGACAGGTATTGTCTCCCCTTTTTGCTGGACTGACGGTTCTGGCCGAGGTCCCCGAGCGACATGACTTTCCTCTCAGACAAGCCACTATCGCTGAGATGGAACCCAAGGCGATACGTCCTGACTACAACTACTGGAGCTGACGGCATGGTGATGGGGTTCACCATCAAGCTGCCATTCTAAATTCTATCAGAGATTTTCTCCTTAGCCTCTGACTTTTTCAAGTCTACCTACAAGGCCACTAGTGGGGCCATTATCCCTGGCCAGAAGATTTGTAGAAGCCGGTGTAATGTGCCGAAATTATGGGCATGTGCCTAAACGCACCCCCCGGGTAGTTCTAGAACAGTCTAAAATCACGTCACCCCTGTTCCAGAATTAAATGTGGATGGGAGTGAATCTGGCCATGTGTCCACATTAAACCCCCACCCCCTCAATACTATTTTCATAGGGTGGGGGGAGGGGGGGGGGAGGGGGATTCTAGCCCTATGCCCGTTTTAATCCCCCTCATCTCCCCCCAATCTTCTCAGACTATGATCAGAAAATGATTCCTGACCTTAAACCAAGACTGTTAAGTTTATATTATGGAGGGGGTGAGGGGGGCGGGGGGGGGGGGGGGGGGGGGGGGGGGGTCGTGCGGGGCTAGGGGGGAGGAGGGAGTGGAGAGTGATTCTGGCCCTATGCCCGTTATTTGTCTAAAGTTGCCAGAGGGAACTCTTTCTTGCTATGGGTTCTTTAACACGCCGTAGACAGCCAAGTAGGAAAAGCATCGTATACTATTTAGTATTAGTGTAATTGTATCGCACTACAGTCTACTGAACTAATGTGCCGCCGTCTTGCTCTTTTCCTGGAAACGGCGTTTTTGGTCCAGTAAACCATCATTCAATGCAAGCAAAAAAACAAACAAACATGACGGCAGGCTTGAGACGACAAGTGTCGGTTCGGGTTCGTGTTATACTGGGTCATTTCGCGTCGTACTGGGACTATTTGGTCAAAACGGGCATAAGCCTAGAATCACCCCCCCAACCCCCACCCGCACCCCCTCCCTCCTGTTCAGTTTCTTCACTTCCCTGGAGTGATTCTGGCTCAACAACTATCGTGTCTGAATGTACTCCCTGGAGGGTAAGCACGTGCCCAGACTCACTCCCCCTATTGGACAGGTGGAAATGGGCATGTGCCTGTATTTATGTACCTCAAGGGGTGTTTGTGGACCGTGTCCAAATCCAAAGTGACTCCAAAGGGTGTGGTTTTGAAACAGGGAGCGGGAGGGAGGAGGGGGATGCTGGGGGGGGGGGGGGGAGGGGGGGGAGGTGAGTCTGGCTCGGGACAATTTAAGAATTTCGATGGGCAGGCGCCAGTCTGGAGTCACTCCCCGGGGTGGGGGTGGGGTGGGGGGGGAGGGTGCGTTAACTCAGTACGGCCAGTCCTCTCTTCTCCTCTACACAGACCCCTAGGATGTCCAGTGGGTGTCTGAATGACCCAACCTTTAGCTTCCGTCGTCAGAATTGTGGTATTCTCTGTCAACATTAACC
>NC_134910.1:4026465-4033965 GCF_041734735.1 Babylonia areolata | reverse complement strand
ACTGGGTCTGTCCATGGTTTTCGCACAGGTTTCGTGACGTCGCAGACTCTCCACGCCGTCAGTGAGGCTTTTGGGGTTACCTTTGTCCAAGGAAGACGCTTGCACGTGCTTGCCAATAGCAATGTTGTACAGGACTGACACAGAGGCGAAGACAATATTGACTGATGCAGACAGAGCAGACAGACATGGAAGATGGGCAAAGGGAGGGGGTTGTGGGGGGGGTGGGGGAGGGGGGGGGGGGCAGGCAGACAGTAAGGAGGGAGAGGGAGCAGACTCAAATGATTGATTGTTCACACACACTGTCCAAACAGTCCACTGGTTTTGACAAGTGTTTTTTTTTTTTTGTATCATTTCGGTTGCAGGGGAATTAAATAATAATAATATGCCTATGCACTGATGTTGCAGTTATGCACTCATACAAACACACTTAAACACTTACAGACAGACAGACAGACAGACAGACAGACAAACAGACAGACAGACAGACACACACACACACACACACACACACACACAATCGCATACATGCGCAACAAATGCATGCCGTTAGTGTGATAAAGGCCTGATGATCCTCCAGATGAGGATCCCAACAGGAAGTGACGAGAACCTCCGTTGTGGGGTCACCAGGACCGGAAGTGTCCTAAATTTGGGGTTTCCAGAAAAGTTCCCCGCTGGTGTGCATGTAAGTGTAATGTGATAAGAAACTGTAGGGAGAGCTGGACAGTACAAGGTCTTCAGAGAAGAAGCCCCCGTCAGTCAAGTGTTACAGCCCTTAACTCCTTACGCTCTAAGGGGGCCGGGCCGCACCCAGGTCATGACTCCTGGATGCCCTTGTATTGCCCCTTTTTATTCCCTGGTCCTCAGCAGGTGCGAACCCACGCCTCCAGGGTGATCGCCACTTCAGGACTCAGTCACTTTTTTCTGGCAGACGTTTTAACCACTGAGCCACTGTACGCCTAACATTTCCCTGGTGTTCGTTGGAACATGGTGCATTTCGAAAGCCAGTTGAATTATCTCGTATGGAACTGACCAGTACGCATTTGCCAGATCCAGCCATACCACGTCTTGGTTCTTTTTCTCTGCCTTTGCTCTTTGGATTGTATCCCAAATCATTGTGGCATGTTCTACACAGCCAGGAATTCCTGGGATGCCACCTTTCTGGACCGACACATCCAGGTACTCTTTCTTTGAGGTATTTTGTCAGTCTTGCAGCCATGACAGAGAGGAAGATTTTTCCTTCGACATGCGGGAGCCATATTGGTCTGAAGTGTACTTGAATTCTGCTCTTTCGGGATGTACACGCCATCAGCTATCATCCACTGATCGTTGATCTTCAGATTCCTCCATGCTGATCCTATCACTCTGTGGAGCCACTCAAGGACTTAAGGACATTCTTGTACAGCAGGTACGGTATTCTGTTTGGTCTTGGTAGTGATTTGGCCCTGGCTTTATAGACCACTTTCTGTACTTCCTCAAGGGTTGGTGGTTTATCGCTGAACTTCTTCTCTGGTTTCCTGGGATGAACCAAAACCTTGAGATCTAATGGTTTCTTGTTTTGCTGATCGGAATATGTTGTTTTTTTTCTGAGATGCTGTTCAAGTATTTCTTTGTACACTGTGATTTTCCCTGACTTGGGCTGCTGGAACAGTTTGCTGGGGAACTGAAATGGGTATCCGAAGAAGCAGTTTTGTTTCTTCTTCTTTTAGCTCCTTTTCATCCTTGCTGATTCTGCTTTACTGAGGGCCTGTGCTTTGCTTTCAGGTCTTTCCAAAGTTTCTGTAGGCACTCCTTCATCCTTTTCTTGAGCTTTCGTTTTGCATTACGAATGTTGTCCCTTTCTCGTTGTCGCTTGGATTTTTGAGGCGGTGTTCTTGTCTTTGGTTCTTTCACTCCATGATTTTCCCGACAAGTTGTATACACGATATCTCCGTAAGTGCCTAACTTGTGTTTCAAGGTGCTCTTTCCTCTCAGCGCATCAAGTTTTCGGACTATTTTCTGTTCCAACTCTTCCCATTCCGATTTTTGCACTTGCAGGTGGTAAGTTTAGTTTCTGGCGTTTAGTTTCAAGATCTTGCACAAATGATTATCAGCGTGGATGACCTTGGCACTGTGGTTTGAATCCTGGCCTTGGTTTTCCGACGTTTTATCTGCTGGTGCAGTGCGCTGCTGAGCATTCGTCAAATTCTTCATGCAACCCTTTTTGATCCTGTAGATCTTCATGCCACGCTCAATGGAGAATTTCCGCCCACAGACATATGGGAATTCCATCAGTGTGTTCTAGGTCAGGATTTTCTCAGGGTCATGTGACAGTTCGGTGCAGGTCTCTCTTTTTTTTTCTTCTTTTCTTTCTTTCTTTATTTTCTTAATTTTATTTCAGGAAGCAGAAATGGCATCATGTTAATACATAGATGTGATGTTAATGTTTGATATATATATATATATATATATATATATATATATATATATATATATATATATATATATATATATATATATATAGACTATTGATTGAAGGTGGAAGCATACCTCTACCTGTGTCATTACAGGACAAACAGAAGTGGAAAAAAAAAATGTTTGGGTTGCTTGCTTTTGAATCACACCAATGAACTAAATACGCCAAATCCAGATTAGACTACGTGGTGTTATGGAGAATCACAGCTTGGTTATATTCATTCAGAAGGTGTGACTTTTATTGAAGGATTACCCAAAGTAGAGGAATGGGACAGTCATTATCTGGTTGTGTTTATGAATCCGAAGGACACCTTACAGATTACTTATCTCACCTTGCAAATGTACCCTAGGAAACTGAAGCAGAGTTTGAAAGATGCGACATCAAAGCCTCGTGGTTATTTGTTGGTGGACGTGCGACAGGAAACGCGTTGTTGTGGGTGGAATCGACCAGCAATGTCAAGCTGATACAACTGATATTCAATGTATTGATGAGGCACACAATATTACCATCAACAATTTTAACACTGTCACATGTTTAGTTTCAAATTAGTCATTTTGTTTTCTACTTTTCAAACATGGCGCGGGCTAACATGTCCAAACACGAAATACCATGATCTGTCATCAAATGTGACAAACTTTCTCACACGTGTTCTTCACTTCACTGAGGATATCTATAATGTACTGTCCTCCCATCGCCTCTTTGTTGGACTGTAACACATCATGACACACACGCAGACAAAGCCTCAGTTCTTCTAAACAGGGTGTCGCCGTCTCCTCTCCTCAACTAAAACACTACAAACACATGCCTTCTCTCCCTCACACACACACACACACACACACACACACACACACACACACACAGTTTGGAGAACGAGTGTCGGAGACGCAAAGGGAGGAAGACCTGGATTCACCCTAACTATTTAAGCTGAATCCTTCAAATTACAGACCAAATCAGCTATGGCAATACTCTGACCGTTGTTGCCAAGCACAGGGACACTCACTGTGTAACACCTGACCAAGCACCCAAAGTGTTTATTGTGAGGGGGAGGGCGGGGAGGGGGTGGGGGGCTCTCCATCACTGAAGCTGCACACCACGAACTTAAAACTCCTCTTCTTCAACACACACACACACACACACACACACACACACACAGAGTATGTATACAAGCATATGCACCTACAGAAGACACACCAAATGTAGTTACTGTTTATCACATTCTACCCAGCAAGAAAGAGCTGATGAAAGAACCGGATTTTTTTTTATTTATTTATTTTTTTTACTTGTTTTGTTTGGGCTTTTTTTTCCCCAGAAATATAATTTTGCTATCAGTGTGTCAGAGTCCTCGGTAGTTTAGTGGTCATGATACCCGTTTGTCACGCGGGTGAACGGGGTTCAATTTTTTGCCTTACACACACACACACACACACACACACACATATATATATATATATATATATATATATATATACACACACACACACACACACACACACACACACACACACACATACATATATATATATATATATATATATATATATATATATATATATATATATGTGTGTGTGTGTGTGTGTGTGTGTGTGTGTGTAATCTTAATCAAGTAAAGACAACCGTATTTTTTAATCATGTCCACATACTTATATTTTAGACAGGACACCATCTAACAAGTCCAGACACTATTTTTCAAAGTAATGCCATATGTGCTTCTTGACGAAGAAAAAAAAAAAAAAAAAAGTCCACACGACCTTAGCATCGCTGCAAGTGATTGGTACCTGCACGGAACACTTCCGAAAAAAAAAAAATCACGTGATTTGATCAAACTCAAGGGGATCCAGATCTTGAATACGCATCCGGATATATGTAAAAATGTGTACCGGTGCAAAACAACTTTGGAAATCCATGCATAACCTTGGTAAATTTTGTAGACCCGGACTCTGGGACACCTCCAGTTTCAGTGACCTTGACCCATGCTTTCGTCACTTCCGGTGGATGAGAACCTCGACGGGAACCTCGTTTGGGGGGGGGGGGGGGGGGGGGGGGCATTGGGCCCTTGCTATTCCACTGTCATCAACATAAATATATAGAAGAATCACACTGGCAAACATAAGTGTGTCACACTCATGAAACAAAAGACAGACAGCACAGTGCCCACCTTCAACGTTACAGCCAAAGTAGTTGTCACAGGTGTACTTGCATTGTTCCGGGCAGGGCTTGCAGCGCCCTGGGTATTGTCCGTACGTTCCCATCTTGCACACTGCAATGGTACCGGCAAAGTTCTGTACGAACGGGCACAGATATCACAAAGAAACCAAGCATTTCATTTGCCTGTCTGTCTGTCTCCCTGTACAACGAAACGAGCATATCATCTGTCTGTCTGCCCCTCTGCCTGTCTCTGTCTGTATGTCTGTCTCTATCTCTGTCCCTATTCTCCGAGTCTGTCTTTCTATTTCACCACTCTTTTGCTCAGAAGAGCAGAGCCCACCGAGTAATGTGGTGGACACTTTCCTGAAAAATGCATACTGAATTTGGAAATAAGCAAGGGGACGTTAAGGAAATGAAAGGTTTTCAGAAATTTGGTAATGTGAAATGGATTCACTTGAAGACAAGCCTATTCAATTGCGGCAAGTAAATAAAGAGGCACAAAGTTAACTCTCTCCATACGAACGGCGAAAGAGACGACGTTAACAGCGTTTCACCCCAATAACCACCATCAAAATATTGCAAGCGGAAGGCTCTTATACTGAAGAGGTTAATGTTGACAAAGAATACCACAATTCTGACGACGGAAAAAAAGGTTGGGTCATTCAGACACCCACTGGACATCCGAGGGGTCTGTGTTGAGGAGAAGAGAGGACTGGCCGTACTGAGTGAGTTAAAACAATAAATAAAGCGAGAAAAGAAGAAGAGAAAAAAAAAAAGGAAACAAAAAAGATAGCAGACACTTGAACGAAGGATATATGACATCTAAGTCTGGTTAAAACGTAACATCACCGTTAAGGATTTCCCGTACAGATCTAAAAAAAAAAAAAAAAAAAAAAAAAAAGTAATTGTTGGACTGACTTTCACATTTATAATCTGTCGTGTACATTGCGTGTGTAACATTTCTATTCTGACCAAATGTTTTTGTTTTGTTTTTTTTGTTTAAGGTGATGCAGATGTGTGTGTGTGTGTGTGTGTGTGTGTGTGTGTGTGTGTGTGTGTGTGTGTGTGTGTGATTACATGACGAAGTCAGGGGAAAAAAACCCTATAAAAACAACAACAATAACAAAACAAAAACAAACAACAACAACAATAAAAAAAAAAACCATGGTCTTAGACCATTTGGTAAATAAATAGTTGTTTTTTTCTCTCTCTCCCACACTTTTTTTTTCTATGCAAATGATATACTCGTCACTACAAAATAGTGATTAGGCCACCACCACCCCTAAAGAAAATAGAAGAAAGATACACTAAAAGCGCCTCTCTCTCTCTCTCTCTCTCTCTCTCTGTCTGTCTGTCTGTCTCTCTCTCTCAAAGATATGCATATGGCTTACCCCACACTTGCAGTTCACAAAAGTGGAGATATCTACTGAAGTACTCCACTGCGTTTTCCCGTTTTTGGAACCGAATTTGACGACCAGTCATAACGTTATAACACGTCAACGTATGCACTGAAACAAACAGCCACAATGTCCTTCCACACCATTCTCTTTTCTGTTACCTTTGTAAGATTGACAATAAGAATGACTTTCATGATCAGACTTGGTCATCATACAAAATAACAACCCGTGGAAGCTGTGCATCAAATCTATAATGCAACCACAATTAGCAGCTGCTTAATGAAAGAAAAAAAAAGATATTAGACCTTCAAGGCTAATTAGTAATACACCTGTAAATAAATAAACAAAATTTTACTAAATAGGTATGATTATTAAAATGTGTTCTGTATTCGTTACTATAAAGCTTCGTGTTTATTAAAAAAGAGAGAGAGAGAGAGAGAGAGAGAGAGAGAGAGAGAGAGAGAGAGAATTAAAAAAAAAAAAAAAAAAGATTCATAAGAGCAGATTCAAACCAAGCATGTTCGGGTGGAAATAAATTGTCTTAGACACAGCGTTATTACAGATTTACCAATGACGTTAAAATAATAATAATAATAATAAAAAAATCATGTTGAAGCATGATAGATCGATTGTTGTATTCGAGGTTATCACGCTGTTTAAATCATGTTATTTTAGTATATACCTCAGAAATTCTTAAAGTCTGCGGTACATGTTTTCTCCAGATCTACAAAATCCATGCTCGACAGGCTTAGTTACACGTGCTGGGAAACAAAGACACCGTCTATTCGATTTCTCTTTTTTTTTTTTCTTTTTTTTTTTTTATTCATTCTAGTATCCATATTCAGTAAACACTTCAATGAAATGTAGTTGATTTCGACAAGTGGGAAGCGGTAGTATAGTGTTTTTGGATTCCGGATTGAGCCTCAATGAAATAAACCGTTCATGAATAGGAAGTACGGTTTATTTCGGGAGACTTTCAAACTATTACTGGTATGACTGTGAAGATTTTTTTCTTTTTTTCCCCCCTACTATGTTTAATCCAATTTTGGTATTGGCATACAAAGTATTTCCAGATAAAATAAATTTGTAAAAAATTACTACACCACTACTGCTACTACTACTACTACTACTACACACAATATCAAACACCAGGTTATATCAAAGAACCACTCTGTTTACACAAGCGAGTCAAAAAGAAGGGATTCTACTGGACATTGATAATGGCACGTGGGAATGGATCTCCTTTACGTTCTTTTCAACACGGCAGACATTGTGTCTGAACATACAGTAATTTGACTAAGTGATATTGGGTTAATTAATTAACAAACGTGACCCTACATTTATTTTCTGCAGCAATTTGTAGTGGTCCATAAAGAGACACAATGTTAATATGAACAACAGATAAAATCTTGTTTCTCACTGCTTCTGAAAACTTGATTTTAGGTCATAGAATCTCCCCCGCAACTGTTAATTCTAATCCAGGTAGAAGTTAACTCGTATAAAGAT
>NC_134910.1:4009100-4026365 GCF_041734735.1 Babylonia areolata | reverse complement strand
AACAAAAACAAAAACGGGGGAATAAATAATAGATAATCTTGCATAAATAAATAAATAAATAAATAATGATTATAATATAGAAAAAGGTAGTAGTAATAATATTAGTAATACTAATAAAATGATAATAATAAAACATAAATAAATAAATAAATAAATAAGACAACAATGGTGATAAATAAGCAAATAAATGTAAAATATGAAGACACACATTCACACATACACCCACACATGCATAACAGAAATGCACCAGACATGCAGTTTCACATATATGAAAGCACAGTCAAATACATATAAACGTACATGAGCTCCAACACACACACACACACACGCATTACCGTGCACCTCCTCTACCCCCCTCCTCCACACACTCATTTCTAGTCTAAGTATCGCAGCTTCCACGGCACACACACACACACAAACACACACTCACAGAGATGAACACTTACTTGTACAAGCACACACACATACGCCCATATCTCCCACCCCCAACCCCACACACGTACATACAAAGATATATATATATATATATATATATATATATATATATATATATATATATATATATATATATATATATATATATACACGTTCCAATATCCTGTTGCTTCCACAGTGTAGGCATGCATACACTCACATACCTCATCCTCTACCCCACCTCCCCCTGCACTCCCACCTCCCCTCACACACACACACACACACACACACGTACACATATCTCTCCTGACACTTGTGTACACTTTCACTCTCGCGCATTCACAAACGCACTCAAAAGCACAGACCCACACATACACACAAACACACACAGCCGCCACTGACTGGCCGCAAGAGGGATGGGAAAAGATCTCTGATGCCAAGAACGTGGCGTCTAGTGTGTTGCTCGGTCTATTGTGTTTGGAAAGGCCCACAGAGACTCTGTTCCGTTTTGAAGAAATTTGCGCAATGTTGGTTTGGAAATGATGCCGATATTTGTTTGATTTGCAAAGCATCGTGCTCTACCTTTCATGTTAGATTTGCGGCCGCTCCCTCTCTCTGCTTCTATTTCTTTGAGGCGATCGATGGTGTGATGGCCTTGTACCTGTTCTTTTGGGTATTCTTTGACTTTTCTGAGGATTTCCGATTTTCCTAGATGTAGGCCGCTCGTTGGTGTTGCGTTACCAGCAAGTCTGTCAGCTCGCTCATTTCCCTTAACACCTGCATGTCCCGGGCAGTATGACCATGTGAGTTTTTTAATCTGAAAGTTGCGCATTGCGTTATGCCACTCTGGGCTTCCCATTCCGTTTTCAATTTTCTGTATGAGGTTCATTGAGTCGGTTAGAATCATGGCATGTTGGTTTCCGGGCGTATGGAAGGACGATAGCCACTGGAGGGCATGTGTCACAGCTTCAACTTCCATCGTTAGGCTGGAGGTTGTGACTTTGTAGGCAGCATTCTCTTCCCAAATTGTTTTTCCATTTTGTTTCGCAGTGAATCCCCAGCCAGACTGGTCTTTGGTGACTGAGCCATCTGTGTATATGATGATGTCCTCTTCTTTACTGTTTTCTTCTATAAGCAGCTTCACTTCCGCATCAGTTTTGCCCTCTGGCCATTCCCGACAATGTCTTCCTAGAGTGGGTGAAATGACTGTGTTGAATAGATGGTTGAGGTTTTCGGGGTTTTTCTCCCATTCTTTTGTTTCTTTCAGGTCTTGAAGTCGGCATACTAGCTGGATTGTGTCTTCTGCTTGCCCCATCCATGATCTTCCTCGTCCTAGACGGCTGCCTTTTGGTTCTTTGACTGCGTCATGCAGTGGGTTTTGAGGGTTTTCTAATGCTTTGAAGTAGGTCTTGACCTGTTCTAACTTGTTTCTGGCCTGCACTGAAGGAAGGTCAAGCAGGTATCGCATGGTTTCTGTGGGCGTGTCTTTTGTTGTTCCAAGGATCAGCCTCATAGCTTCATTTTGGACTCTTTCTAATTTTAGGAGGTTGCTTTGAGACGGTGTTGTTAGCCCAAGTCCGTAGTCGATCACACTGAGGACGAGTGATTGGTATAGCAGGAAGAGGTGGCGTTGTTCAATTCCTTTGGTTGCCATTGCTTTTAAGACTGAAAGGCCCTTTTTGCATTTGATAACAGTGTTTTCCGTATGTTTTCTGAAGGTCAGCATCCTGTCGAAGTGTATTCCTAGGTAGCGTAGGCATTCAGTTTTCTCAATTTGAATCCCATCGAATGACACAGAAGGTGGTGATTTGCTCGCGGTTTTGTTGTTGAGGGTGCACAGCAACGTTTGGGCTTTCGCTGGATTGATGGAAGATCCTGTGTCTTTGCACCATTGAGCAATATTGTTTAGTTGTTTCTGGACGGCTTCAGTTCTTTCCTGAGCATTTTTCGAAGTTTTGAAGACCAGGCCGTCATCCGCAAGGGTAAGCACCCGAGCAATTCCATTGTTGTTTAAGTCTGCAAGGCCCTTCGTGTAGACATTGTAGAGGACAGGAGAGAGTGGAGACCCTTGTGGCAGTCCCATGGATAGTTTAGAAGGTGCAGACATCCAATCTCCGAGGCGTAGGACGACGGTTCTTTCCTGAAGCGCTGCTGCTATCCATCTTGTCAGTGTCAAACTTACTCCATACCTTAGTAGCAGCTCCATGAGGTGCGCAAACTGGACTTTATTGTAGGCATCTTCAAGGTCAATTGCTACTGCTAGTGTTTCTTCTTTTCTTTGAAATCCTTCATACACCTCATATGCAAAGGCAGCTGTATTTTCCCATGTGGACTTGCCTGTTCTGTAACCACCTTGATTTGAAGGGAGAATGTGCCTGTGTTCAAGATCCCTTGCAAGTTTCCTGGCTATCATGCGTTCCATGAGCTTTCCAACAATGTTTTGCATGGTTAGGATCCGGTAGCCGCTTACCTGACGATGGTCCTTTCCTGGTTTTGGTATGGGTTTTAAGAAGCTGTGTGTCCAGTCCTCCGGCACCTGTCCATTGTGGAAACTGTTTTGATATAGATTGAAAAGTTTGCTTCTGTCTTCTTCCGATAGCTCCTTGATGTCTGAGTAACGAACTTTGTCTGGGCCAGGAGCCGATTCTTTCTTGCATTTAGCTATTGCCTCGTTTAGATCATCCATTGTCAAGTCATCATCAGGTCCAGTCTGCATAAGGGTTTGGTTTAACTCCTCAACATATTTCTTTTTCTCATCTAAGTTTCTTTGATCACTCTGTTGTATGAAACGTTTGAGCAAGGCAGATCCTTTTTCTTCATTTGTCTTAAGCTTGGTTCCGTCAGTGTCTAACATGTCTGGGGTTGTTGTTGTGCACGTTTTCCCTTCCATGCGACGATAAAATTGCCAGAACTCTGTCAATGTTGTGTCATAACTGAGTGCCTCGCAAAACTGTTTCCACTTGTCATTTTTGGCCTCTTGAGCAGTGACTTCAAACTGTTTAGTTTTTTCTTTCATTTTTGTTTCAATATCTTTGTCCGGAGATGGTTTTGTTCTTTCTTTTTGCCAAAGTTTGACAGCCGCATGTTTTTCTATCCAGGCTCTCTCTGTGTCGGTATTCCACCATGGGGGCTGAATAGTTTGCATCCTGTTCAGTGCCGTTCTTTTGTTTCTTCTGCGTCTTAATTTTTCGATGACGGTTGTCTCTTTGGTTTCATACTGAAACTGATTGATCATCACACCCACAGTCAACATTCCATGGCCCTGTAAGAGATTGGTGGGTTATGGAAGCACACAATTACACAGCATGCACCATCCATGACAACAATTATCACTTTGTTGATGTTGATGTGTGTAAAAAGAAGATGCCCCTTACCTTGTCTTTTGAACAGAATCATATTACGGAAGGAGTACACATACACCATGTCCACCTTCCACCAGGGTAAACCATCTCTGGTATGGAAACAGTTGGGGATCTTGGAAGAAGGGAAAAAACATATAGTGTTGTCGGTAAGCCCGTTGAGAGCTCCACAGCCGTTCAGAGAAATGTCAGGCTTATAATGCTTGTATACGCTGCTTATTGCGGCGTCTTTATTGAAAACTGCATTCTCTGCAATGACAAGAAACGGAGGGTGGGAAGATGCTTTTGGAATGTACGAGTAATAATTTGCTGTGATTATCTGTCGAACGAGTTGTTTAAAAATCGCTTCTGTTTACAGTTATGCTATGGTTGATTCTGCTCAGTTTGACGGATTTCTCATGTGGAAAAAATATGTGCTCAATATTCTTAACCCTTTGATCGCCAGAGGTGCAGCGCTAGGTCACTGTACAAAAACCAGCTGAGCAGCAATACACTTCTGTCTAATCCAGCAGTGAGAGATAAACTGTGTCACCCCTCCCCACTTTCACCTGCCATAACTTCGCGTCTAATCATTTTATCTTCTTCATGTATACCTCATTTTAAAGGGCAAAGGGTGCAAATTACGATCAGTACGTTTATTCGTATGAACACAGCGATTGAATTTTGAAATCAGTTGATGAACATGAAAAAAAAGTATGTACTTTTGAGTAGTTTTCACATATTCTTAGTTCGTTCATACAAAAATACACCATTTTCAATTGAACAATGAACACACAAACTGGGAAATACAACTGGAAACATAAACATAACACAATGTATTAAAATGGGCACTCATCTTTGTGCAAAGAAGAGAAGAACACAGACACACACACACACACACACACACACACACACACACACACACACACACACAGAGTTTCCCCAGCAATTCCATTAGGGGAAACACCACCACCACATACACTGTATGTTGCAAAACTGGAAAGTTCCATGGTTTTTTTCACAAATGTCTTTGTGAAAAAAACAACAAAAACAAACAAACAAACAAAAACACACACACAAAAAAAAAAACAACAACAAAAAAACACGACAACAACAAAACCACCACTATCACATCCTATTTGAAAACACCAACACCACACAAACTGTATGTTGCAAAACTGGAAGCTTTCATGTCTCCTTTCACAAATGTATTTGTACATTATCAAATGTCTTTGTATCCCTTTGATTCAGCACAAAAACAAAACAAAACAAAAAAGAAAGAAAAAGAAGAAGAAACACACACACACACACACACACACACACACACACACACACACACACACACACACACACACACACACACGGGTGCTAAATGGGCACACTGTCTGTAAAATTTGGATTAGAAAGATGAACTGATTTTGATGTGACTGAATTCAGTACGACTCGAAACTGGACCAGGAGATGAGTTGGTTACAACAGACGGGGTAGGGAAGAAAGATCGCGAATAAGGGAAGAGGTATTATTACATTATTATTGTATTATTGCACTTGTTCATGTTATCTTGTCGTTGATAAGTCACGACATCAAAGCGACTTGACTGATCCGTTAATACTGATCGCTGTCTGTCACATACATGTCTTGCAGCACTGGAGGAACTGAACGCTCGTGAAGCCGTGTCATCATCTGAACGATATGAACGGACATCAGATACAAGACAGGGGGCAGTGGTGTGTGTGTGTGTGTGTGTGTGTGTGTGTGTGTGTGTGTGTGTGTGTGTGTGTGTGTGTGCGTGTGTGTGTGTGTGTGTGTGTGTGTGTGTGTGTGTGTGTGTGTGCGTGCGTGCGTGTGTGTGTGCGTGTGTGTGTGTGTGTGTGTGTGTGTGTGGGATGTAAGGTGGATTTGGGATTGCAGGATGAGGACCCTGGTGATGGACGTGGGCAAGGGGGAGAGCCGGAAGTACGGCTGTGAGATCAGCAGCTTCCGAACAGGGGAGAGGGCCCAGACCCGTTCCTGGTTCCTGCAGGTCACGGGACCACGTGAGTCACTGGTTGTGTGTGTGTGTGTGTGTGTGTGTGTGTGTGTGTGTGTGTGTGTGTGTGTGTGTGAAGGGGGAGGGGACTGAGGATTGGGGTATGCTAGCCTTGCTGTTGTACTGGGAGACTTTAAATGAAAAAAAAAAGAAGGTGTCCAAACCAAGAGCAAATAACTGCATGAACGATGGTGATAATTGTGCTGCCTTTGGTAAACATACTATTACATGTGCTGTACTAGCTGCTATTTTGTTTAGTCATTACATGAAACGACTATTCCAATATGCTAGACCATGTAATATTGAAATTCTAGCATCTTGTGTAAAGTCGTGACTGAAAGCTTCCTTTACACATGTCTGCTCAAAAATGAATACATGCATGAATACATAAACAGACGAATGAATGAATGAATACAAACTCAAAGGACACCTGTTGATGCATTTGGTCTTTAGAACAAGAGAGCCTTTTTTTTTTTTTTTTTTTTTTTTTTTTACTGGTGCATTCCAACTCGTGAAGCCTTACAGCTGCTTTCAATGACACAGACTTTTCAGAGCCAGTGCTTTATTAAGGAGTCTCTCTTGTAGGAAGTGGAAGTGGTTCTTTGCGAAGCTCCTTTAAAAAAAAAAAAAAAAAAAAAAAAAAGGCTCTCACTACCTATCGATTACAACGCGTAAAAAAAAAGAAAAAAGAAAAAAAAGAAAAAAAAAAAAAAACTTTTAATAAAATTTTCGTCTTATTATCCCCCCCCCCCCCCCTCCTTATGTTGATGTTTTACACTTAGCTAGCATAGGCTCCTAAGGCCTAGCATTCATTTCTTCTTCTTTTTTTTTAATCTAATTTTCTATACTGGGTTTCTGTGGTGTTTTGTAGTGTTTTTGTTTTGATTTATGGTCACTGGCAATCAGAAGCAGATGGGAGGATGATTTCCTGATGGATGTTTCTCAGTTCGCCACTGTATGATTTGCATCAACATTAATTAAGACCTTCCTCTTGCAGTTGCCAGCTCTTCAGGCCTACTCTACGATCCAGAAACATTGTGCTGTGCTGTGCTATTCTGAACAGTGCTGTGTTGTACTGTGCTGTCGTATGTTGTGTCGTGTTGTGTTGTGCTGTGCTATTCCATGTTGTGCTGTGCTCTGTTGTCCTATTTTGTGTTGTGCTATGCTGTGCTGTGTTGTGCTGTGCTGTCGTATGTTGTGTTGTGTTGTGCTATTCCATGTTGTGCTGTGCTCTGTTGTCCTATTTTGTGTTGTGCTATGCTGTGCTGTGTTGTGCTGTGCTACGCTGTGGTGTGTTGTGCTATGCTGTGCTGTGTTGTGCTGTGCTGTGCTGTCGTATGTTGTGTTGTGCTGTACTATTCCATGCTGTGCTGTGTTGTGTTGTCCTATTTTGTGTTGTGCTATGCTGTGCTGTGTTGTGCTGTGCTATCCCATGTTGTGCTGTGCTGTGTTGTTGCTATGTTGTGCTGTGCTGCCCTCTGCTATGTTGTGCCACAATGTGCATTACACCACATGTTCAAGCTACTCTATACCCAGCGAGAACCAGCGCCACCTACGACCAACATGACTGGCACGGCTGATCTGCAACGCTCTCCCTTTGGTGGAAGTCCTCCATTGCCCCTGGTTGTGGTGGTCCCTTACCACATGCGCATCACCAGACACTCAACACTATCCATCCACGTCATCTGTACAGATTGTAATAGCACTTACGACGTGTGTGTCGCCACGTATGTGTGTGTGTGTGTGTGTGTGTGTGTGTGTGTGTGTGTGTGTGTGTGTGTGTACATGAAGATAAGATTTTTGTACTGAAAAAAAAAAAGAAAAAAGAAGAAGATTTTTTGTTGTTTTTAACTTACCATATTGATCCCGGTCGTAGGCCGATTTGGAGGAATTACAAACTGGACATTTGCACTTGCCGGGCACCACTGGAAACACGGAATTTTCATAATCATGATTAATATTCACTAACGAAGGAGGTTTTGGCGTACGTTTCAGATTGAGAGACATAGGGGCATTTTGCCTTCACGTTTTGTTTTGGTTTTTCTTTTTTGTCTTGTTTTGTTTTGTTCATTTGTTTGTTTGTTTGTTTTTTGTTTGTTTTAGTTTTGTTATGGGGTTCTTGTTTTTTTCACTTTGCGAGAAACTGTAGTGGACCCGCTGACACAGTATCTAGCTATTGCAAGAATCAATGTATAGGGTAAAGTGATCTACTCCCGACTGAGGTTTTGATGGTCTATGCCCTCCTCCCTCCCCCAAGTCATGCCAACGCAAGAACAGGCTGGGGTGGTGAAATCTAACCACATGTGCGTCATCTGTAGGGAACATTTGGTAGAAGGCAAAGGTTTTCTCTAGCAACACCACCGGACATTTTTTTTTTTTTTCAGCATCAGATATAGCATGACCTGCAGGTCTTCAAACATCATAATTATACCTGCTCTTCTGTCAGCAGTGTCGTGGGGCCCAGTATCTGGAAGAAACAAGAAATACACAAAGAACACGTTTCTACCTCCACAGGACATACATCCTGCAGAACACCGGCACCCATGTCACCAGACATTTCAATGCAAAAAAGATCATTCACTGCGTGACATGAGGTGCATGCCCATAGAGCAGGTCCTCACTGACAACCACGCCCACAGACACACAAGGGAAGAATTCTGGATCAGCAAACTCAGGACGCTCTATCCTCAAGGCCTCAACACTGATTCTCAGGACAGGTCAGAAAGGGAGAGAGAGGGAGAAAAGGCAGGGGGTAGGAAAAAGGGAGGGGGGGGGGGGGTGATGGAAGGCGAACTGGAGTCAGTCTGAATTTGACGTCATTGCAGAAACACGTCATCACTAAAAAAAAAAAAAAAAAAAAAAAAAAAATCCCCCCACCCCCAACCCCCCAGCTGCATGAGACACTTGCGGAACACACGATACACGATACAACAATACGATCCCCCTCCACCTTTGAGAGGAATCATTCAAGGGGAACATGCGCGATGAAAACCCCGCGCACGTACATCAGCAAGACACTCGCCTCTAGAAAGAATCCCAACGACACACCACCTGCCTCCGCCCACCACGCGAAAGGGGAGAGGGAACGATACAGACTCCTCATCAGCCACCACAGCTTGGATGGATGCTTCTTGGTGGATTCATCAGTGTCTCTCTCAAGGAACCGCTTCAGCATGCTCGCGTGGAATAGTTTCTCTTCGACACCTATACGCAACTTGCAGTGTGCCTCACCCACTCGCTCTGTCACCAGATATGGTCCTTGCCATGCTAACTCAGCCTTGGTTGGTCTGAGGATGGGAACTCTTATTACCTCGCTTGAATGTTCGGGGTTTAGCCTTGGCATCCAAAATGACGCTTGTGATGAGTGGCTGCTCTGGCCATTGCACAGGACTCGGCAATCCTGTTTCTTAGATCCACCACGTACTCGGCAGCCGTCCGTCCTGACTTCCTGCTGTTCTGGATGCACCCAGAGATCGCGCGACACCTGCATAGGACCTCGCACCCTTCTCCCATGCAGCCGTTCGAACAGAGAGAATCCTAGGCTGTTTGGGGGTACCTCTCGATAGGCAAACAAGAGCGCTGGAATCCAGCGGTCCCTCTCCCGTGGTTTTTCCTGCACAGGATGCCGCAACATCTTTTTCAGAGTCCCGTTAAACCTTTCCACAAGACCACGGCATTGTGCGTGATATGGTGTGGTCCGCAGTCCTTTAATTGCCAGGAGACGAAACACCTCCTGTATGATCTGCCCAGCCAACTGGGTCCCCTAGTCAGTGAGGACCATGACGTCATCTGTGACACTGCCTGACCACGTCAAGTCAGTTGCCTTTAGGCAAACCCGTCCAGAGCCAAAACCAAACTCCTGTGCGGAATCCCCACCCACCCCCCACCCCGTTGCAGATATAGTCAATTTTCCACAGATCCAGATACAGATACACACATTCAGAACTCTGGTCGGCATTTGATCAACGTGGTCAGGTTTACATCAGGCTTGTCGGATTTAGATCAAGCACACCAACGTTTTTAACGGCTTCTGCAGAACTGACTGTGACTGAATCTGTCGGGGTTAGATGACTTTAACCAATGGCTATTGTGAGGCACCTGGACGCGATGTCTCCCTTTAACCATTCTTGAAATTGTTCACTTGATCCTACGTTTCGTACTTGGCAATATGTAAGTCACATCTTGAGGGAAGTAAATTAGTGTGACATGACATACATGCTCTCTCTCTCTCTCTCTCTCTCTCTCTCTACTATCTCTCTCTCTCTCCGTGTGTGTGTGTGTGTGTGTGTGTGTGTGTGTGTGTGTGTGTGTGTGTGTGTGTATGTGTGTGTGTGTGTGTGTGTTTAGTCTGTCAAATGCATGGAGGCTTAGAAAAAAAAAAGAAAAAAAAAGAAAGAAAAAAAAGGGGAATCAATTTTTTATGATAACAGTAATTTGAAATGATCGAATTTAATACATTTGCAATGCTTTCTAAATGAAAATGATTACAAAGGTTTCATCAATCTGACAACAACAACAATAACAAAAATAATCCATCACTTATCTGTCTCCGATTCACACACACAGGACACAAACTCACGCACGCACACACACACACGCTCATTGATGCACACTTAAAGAAACACACACACACACACACACACACACACACACACACACTCATTGATGCACACACACTTAAGCACACTCACACACATGTACACACACACACACACACACACACACAGACACACACACACACACACACACATTGATGTTCTAATATCACTCAAAATGAAAAGACCTTAGATTAAAGAACACACACACGCACACACGTCGTTTCGTTTTGGTTAATTTGTGTGTGTGTTTTTTTTTGCTTGTTTGTTTGTTTATTTGTGGGTTGGTTTTGTTTTTGTTGATGTTGTTGTTCGTCTATTCCCCCAACTCACACTCCGCCCCACAGAAGAAACTGACATTATGACTGACCTGGAGCACGATAGATGTATTCACTTCCATCAGGAGCTGAAAAAAAAAGACAAAATAGACAGACAAACAGACACAGAGAGAGAGAGAGAGAGAGAGAGAGAGAGAGAGAGAGAGAGAGAGAGAGAGAGAGGCAGACAGTCACACACACACACACACACACACACACACACACTCACACACATACATCGTATGCATGCACATAACATATGTCACGCCAGACAGACAGAGAGACATTATCATATTCACACGGATCAGAGGATAGAAGCAATACAGCGCAGTGTTATCTCACTTCGTTCTCACAGTATTGTGAAGTACACGTTCATGAATAATTATTCCATGACTATATGTCAGTGTGGTTTGGGTGCTGTTCACAATGTATTGTATTTCTCATAATCAGCACAATACAAAACATTCCGTGCCTGTTTCAGTCACAGTCTCGTCACTATGACGTGAACATAAATCAGGTATCAATACTGAGTCACCTGTGTTCACACAGTTGGCACCAGTAATGGTGGAAAGTATTCTGTAAACTTATTTGCTTGGAAGCCGAATTCTTCTCATCTGACTTTCTTTACCTTCGAACAACGTAGGTGATAGAACGCTGCTTTGGAAGATTAATATACGTCAGGGGACTGACGAACGTTCATTTGTAAATGTTGGAATGCTAATAAACCAAACATACACGACATGATTTCTTGTCTAGATGGAGATATTCAATCTATGGTATTAGTCCCTGGAGTTAAAGTAAGAAATAACTTAAACACTTAATTAGTCTGATGTTGAAGATATCACACTAAACTAAGAAATAACTTCAAACTTAAGCAGTCTGATACTGAATATATCACTTACAGAGAGGGAGGTGGGGTAAGGGTGGGCCATGAAAATCCCACATATCACAGCTCATGCAGGTCTATATGTGTGGGATATTCAGAGTTTCTGCCAGGAACAACTCTCATGTTCTTGTGGGTTCTTTGGAATAAGGTGCAAGGAACTTGGGTTTATTCTCTCATCCAAAAGACTGACACCCAAAATCCTGTAGAGAAGACTGAGAAAGACGGTGACAGAAATACAGATATAGGCATTGTTGGCAACACAGTTATCAGTTACAGATCGCACACGTACATACAGGTGACTGCACAAACCGCGGTACTCACTCTCTCTCCGTGTTCGCTTCAGTCGGTTTTTCTTTGTCCCAGGCATCGCCCAGTCCCTCAAAGCCGCCATTAACACTTCGTTCCAATGGTTTGTCCCTGAAGATCTGTTTCCGTGTTGGTTCCTTGAAATAAGGACTGTCGCTGTTTCACTGGATTGCTCGCTGTCGTCTGGAATGAGAGTTCCACTCGCATCCATGTCCAATTCACCAGCGACGGTATCAGCTTTGCCCACTTGTGAAAACACGCTGTCAGTTCCAGTTGTCTGCATTTCTTCATCGTTAACTTTCTGTTTAAACATTTCCCTTTGTTTGTTTCCCTGGTGAAAAAACTTTAGCGCAACATTTCCACTGTTTTCTCCGATCTTCTCGTCTTCTTTCTCAGCGAGTTCAGCAGTTTGTGTCCAAGGGTCGTGAGACTGTATTTCATATGGGTCTATTCCTTCCATTGTGATTGGACCACTCAACGATGTAACAACGTTCCTGTGTTTATTTCTGTATTCTGATGCTGATTCTTTTTCATCTGTAATTTTGCGACCATATTTTCGTTTTGCTCCTGTGTGAATACCACTGTGTGCTGCTGATATTGCTTTCTTCCCTGTTTTGAACTGGTATTCCTGTTCCGTTTCATGTCCTATCCCTTCTTGTCTATACTTCACTTTATTCTTTTCTTCCAAAACGTCATCCTTGCCTTTGTCTTCTTCTTTTCCATGTGTTTTTGCTGCGCCAATATCGTTTTGCTTGTGAGGCCGTTGTGAGAGCGTGTATTTTCTGCCATGTTTGTTTTCTTGGCGGCTTTGTGTTGATCTTTCCTTCCAGATGTTCCCTATTTGTGTTGATGTGCTGTCGGTTGTATCTTTCACTCCCATGTCATGGTTTTCACTGTTGTTTCCTTTATCTGCATGACTGTGATCTGGTGACAAGCTGTCCAAATCGTTGTCATGACGATTGTGCTTGGTGGAATTAACGTCAGCTTGATTGTTCCTGTTCTGTGTGACTGTTGATGATGCCCTGCCATCGTCTTGGTTGTCTTCACCTTTGTTGGGGGGAACGGAGGGCGCTGTGATCTGTTTCTCGCCTTTCTGAGTTACATTGTCATACACACTTTGACGAGCTGAATGTTGTTCTCTGCTGTCCTGAAACTCGTTGGTGTGTATACTTTGAACTGTAGTCTGGTTGTGGAGGTTTGAAGGTATGTTTGAGATTGGAATCAGAGATACTGTACTGATGTGTCTGTACTGATGGGATTCACTTCCACGGAGACTAGGTTCCTTGGCACGTGATGTCCTGTTTAGATTACTGGTAGCAGCTGAAGACAGAAATTGGACTTCGGGTAAGGAGAGAGAGAACAAAATCAAATGATAATAATCATCGTCGTCATAACCATCATTGTTAAACTCCAAAGAATTGTGGGTATAAACTCTGGGGGTCTTCAAACTCCACCAAATCAAATGATAATAATCATCATGTCATAACCACCATTGTTAAACTCCAAAGAATTGTGGGTAAAAACTCTGGAGGTCTTTAAACTCCACCAGCATAGATTTTTGGGACTGAGTAAAATATAAGCCGAGCAAGGAGTTGCAATACACAGAGCAACTTGTAGGCCTAATAACCTTCGTCAAAAATCAAAGCAATTAATCTATCATCAAGGCATAGTCAAGTGGGTATACAACCCATAAGCTCAGCTCCCTTGGCAACTGCAATTCACATCTCAGCCTTTTCAAGAATTAAAACTAAAGGAATCGCTTTACAAATAGATCTCGGATCTAGAACGACGATAGTACAAGCCCATGAGAAAAATCTAAAAACTTAGGTCTCTTTGACCGCATTGCCATCGTTGATAGTTTTTGATATTTTCTTAATTGTTTATCTGATAAAAAAAGTTCTTAATCAGCATCATTAGCGCTGAAACTACTATAAAGTAACAAAGGATTTGGTTCAATATCGATGTTATATAATGGGGCTTGATTCCTAACTAGATATCAAATAAAACGAGAATTGTACAGGACCTATTTGTCGGAGAACAGATTGAACTGTGTGACTACAAGTTATATTTCTATACTTTCTTATATAAGCTTTGTTAATTCTTTTGCAGTATGTGTTGTTGGATCTAAGTTTTTTTCTAAGATTTTTTTTTTTTAAGATAAACTCTAACTCGACCTCTGTCCTTTAATTTTCATTGTGTGTGGTCTGTTGCATCCTCCACGTCTGTATTTGTGAAACTGAAAATTGAATTCTGAAAAAAAAGTTAAATTCCATCTAGTATTCAACCCACGTCGAAAGACATTTAATTGTTTTACAATCAAGAAAACTGATCAATCACAGTCAGAAACTTTCTTTGTCACCATTACCATTTTCAGGCTTTGACTTTTCATTACAGAAACTGCACGCGGTAATGCAGCACTCCTACACACACACACACACACACAAAACAAAAACAAATAGGTCCTGTACAATTCTCGTTTTATTTGATATCTAGTTAGGAATCAAGCCCCATTATATAACATCGATATTGAACCAAATCCTTTGTTACTTTATAGTAGTTTCAGCGCTAATGATGCTGATTAAGAACTTTTTTTATCAGATAAACAATTAAGAAAATATCAAAACTGCGACAATTTTATACACAGTAAGCTCAGCCGATCACTGCCAGAGCAACCACCTGCAAGCCATTTTGACTGCTGATCACGCGGGTGGTCGCGTCATCAATCTCTGTGTTTTATTCTAAAGTTGAAGACTACCTTACTGTGTATAAAATTGTCGCAGTTTCATGGGAAAGTAGTGGTCGTACAGCTTAGCTGAGGGTTCCATTCAACTTAGCGCATCAAGGTGAGCCTAAGACGCCCTTTGTTTTTCGTCTAAACAGCCCCCCTGAGTTTAGTATTCTAAAGTTGAACATTACCACAACAACAACTCTCATGATTATCATCATCATCATTTAAAAAGTCGCGTTATTAGTCAACAAAATATTGCTTTTCCCTTGCAAAAAAATGAAGTACTTCGGCCTTTAGATAGCTACCTGTCACACGGATTCAGTTTTCTGACGCTTCAAACATTAATGTAAATATCTCAAGAATAAAAACAATATCGTTCTTACCTTTTTCATGTACATGCCAACACAGCACTACAAATAGCACGTGTATAATCTCCGAGCACAACATTTCATCTTTGTGGAAATGGCTGGTGCCGACATTTTCTTTGAGGCGGAAGTCTCTCTCATACCGTCAACGTTTACAATGACGCACAACGTTTTGTGTTGTGACGTCATAAATAAAAGAACAAGAGAGGTAAGGCCTTCAAGACTCACTTGTGATACACACACACACACACACACACACACACAAAAAATCCAAGCTTTTTGTGTATTGAATATAATTTCAAATTGTAATGTTTAAGATGAGAAAGATCAGTTTAAAGCAAATTAAGTCCCCTAGCATTAATTACAGAGTAATTTCCCTTTTTTACTATCTGCACCAAAGCGTTTGCAAAATAAATAAAACGTCCATGTTTAGCAAAAGAAGTTCCTGTTTGAACAAAAAATGATAATAATGACTGCTCTTGTTGTTGGGTCAGAATATCAGATCAAAGTGCCAAGTTTAGAGAATACAAAAAAATATAAACTTAACAGTAAATGCAGTTTGCATATAATTAGGCTTCATTTTTTAATAATTTTTGTGCCCATCCCAGAAGTGCAATATTGTTTTAAACAAGATGACTGGAAAGAACTGAATTTTTCCTATGTTTATGCCTAATTTGGTGTCAACTGACAAAGTATTTGCAGAGAAAATGTCAATGTTAAAGTTTACCACACACACACACAGAGACAACCAAACACTGGGTTAAAACATTGACTCACTTTGTTTACACAAGTGAGTAAAAAAAAAAGTGTGTAAAAGTGCCCAAAAGTTAAGAACCTGTGACCTAGCTTGACATTGTCCTCCATTCAGTTTTTACCCACATCTTTTAACCTTATATATATATATATATATATATATATATATATGCACCGATGGATTGCCTCAATATGACTGAATCCTTAGAAACGCACAATTTCTGAATACCTTTTTTTTCTTCTTATTTTCTGTTTGTGTTTGGCCTGTTATTGTGCGTATGCAAATACACACGTACACACACGAATATGCACACGTACACACGAACGCACACGCAAACACACACACACACACGTGTACGCACGCGCAAGGGAGGAAGAGTGGTGGAAATGATAAGCATGACTCAGTTCCAGAAATATGTTTTATTTGCAGCAGATGTCCAACTGATGTAGCATTCAAAATACACAAAAAATCAAATCAATGCATATATTTTAAAACAATTTGCCACTTGTTCATTGATCTTGTGAACATATCCCGTCGTTAACCAGGTGACGTTAGTGTGAGAAGATCCTGCCATCAAATCAAATAATTGGTAATCATGACGGGTGCAACAGCCGAGTGGTTAAAGCGTTGGACTTTCAATCTGAGGGTCCCGGGTTCGAATCAGAGTGACGGCGCCTGGTGGGTAAAGGGTGGAGATTGTTCCGATCTCCCAGGTCAACATAATGTGCAGACCTGCTTGTACCTGAACCCTCTTCGTGTATATACGCAGGTAGAAGATCATAAACGCACGTTAAAGATCCTGCAATCCATGTCAGTGTTCGGTGGGTTATGGAAACAAGAACATACCCAGCATGCACACCCTGGAAAACGAAGTATGGCTGCCTACATGGTGGGATAAAAAAAAAAAAAATAATAAAGGTCATACACGTAAAACCCCACTCGTGTACATACGGCCTTTATTTTCATTTCTTTTTCTTTCTTCTTCTCATTGAGGGAATACAGAAATAAGCACAAATGGCTTGTTATCAACCTGCCCTCATGAAAAGGGAAAATGTAACAATTAATAGTCAATACAAAAGCATAACATAACATGAATAAATTTCGAATTAGTTCAAGAGAGAGAGAGAGAGAGAGAGAGAGAGAGAGAGAGAGAGAGCAAACAAAGGACATTTATTTTCTTTTTTTTATTTATTTTTTATTTATTTATTTATTTTTTTTTTTTTTTTTTTTATTGAGGGAATACAGCAATGAGCACAAATGGCTTGTTTTCAACCTGCCCCCGTGAAAAGGGAAAATAGAACAAACAGTCAATACCAGCATAACATAACGTGAATAAATTTCGAATTATGTCAACAAGAGACACAGACAGAGAGAATGAATGAAGGATTTATTATACAGGCCATAGCCCCTCATGAAGGGGTATTTGAACAACAGACACAATTAGAGAGAGAGAGAGAGAGAGAGAGAGAGAGAGAGAGAGAGAGAGAGAGAGAGAGCTAACAAACGACCTTTTATTTTCTTCTTTTCTTCTTC
>NC_134910.1:3976600-4004100 GCF_041734735.1 Babylonia areolata | reverse complement strand
GACAAACATAGACAAATAGTGACTCCCTGATGAGAAACATGGAGCGATAGTTCATTGTCTGGAATGTTAATGCAGACTTTGGTTGAAAGGACAGTTATCACCTACTCCTAGATTTCTTGTGTGTGTGTGTGTGTGTGTGTGTGTGTGTGTGTGTGTGTGTGTGTGTGTGTGTGTGTGTGTGTGAGAGAGAGAGAGAGAGAGAGAGAGAGAGAGAGAGAGAGAGAGAGAGAGACAGAGAGAGAGAGACAGAGAGAGAGAGAAAGTGTGTGTGTGTGTGTGTGTGTGTGTGTGTGTGTGTGTGTGTGTTATATGTGTGTGTGTGTGTGTGTGTGTGTGTGTGTGTGTGTGTGTGTGTGTGTGTGTGGTTATATGTGTGTGTGTGTGTGTGTGTGTGTGTGTGTGTGTGTGTGTTCATGTGTTCATGCGTGCGAGTGAACATGCATATGAATGTATGCACTAAGAAAGTAAAGTATCGGAAGAGGAAGAGAGAGAGTTCACCTGCTTTCTTGTGTTTCTGTCTTCTGTAGGTCACAACGGCAACCGCAGCGGCCAATAGACCAAGTGCACCAAGGATGACCAGTAAGACAGTCATTTTACCTGTCACCAGAAACATGGGTACATCATCATGAGTTCATATCAACAGTATCAGAGCGTGGTTGTTTTGTTTTGTTGTTGTTTTGTTTTGTTTGTTTGTTTGTTTGTTTGTTTGTTTGTTTGTTTGTTTGTTTTTTGATGTGTTGTTGCTGCTGTCGTTGTGGTCTACATCACTAAGAAATGTACGTGCGGAGTATGATCAGTCAATCTGAGCCTGGTAAAGAGCACGCAAGCCTGTGCACAGTAACGTTGCGGCTTTTTTGGCCCGGAATGAATGGGGACAGAAGGTTTGCTTCTGGCTTAATTCAGGTATGTAAAGTTATCGGGGAGTTAGCTTTAGGAAACTTAGAAACCTTGGTATTTTGAGTGGAAAAAAAAAGAACAGAAAAAAAGAACGGATCACCAGCCATAAGGATGGTTAAAGAATATATATACAAAAACGAATAATGATAAAAAAAAAGCTCTCTCTGGATTTGACCAAAGACCACGTTTTACTGTCAGGCATTGTGTGTGTGTGTGTGTGTGTGTGTGTGTGTGTGTGTGTGTGTGTGTGTGTGTGTGTGTGTGTGTGTGTGTGTGTGTGTGTGTGTGTGTGTGTGTGTGTGTGTGTGTGTGTAAATTCAGAATCAGAATCAGAATCATATTGATTTGTCATGAAAACCGTGAATGGTTGACACAAGCCCAGACCCGAAGGGACTCTCTAAATTGGCAGATGAACGTCTTAACCATTCCGCGACCTTTCTCCTGACAGCAGCATAACCCAACACGCTAGTCATGCTTTCAGTGCATGCATAGTGGAGTTCTTGTAAAGAATTTTGACAGAGGACAACAGTTTTGTTGCCGGCGGTTCTTTTTTCAGTGCGCCAAGTGCTTGTTGCTCACATAACCTCGGTTTATCATCTCATCCGAATAACAAGACGCTCAGTTTGATTTTCCAGTCAAACGTGGCAGAAAGGGCGAGAGCGGGAATGGAACCCAGACCCTCACGGACACCGTGTCGGCAGATGAACATCTTAACCATTCTGCCACCTTGCAGTCCTGTTCCTGATGGAGGAATGGGAGTCAGGGGGTGGGTAGGGAAGCACAACTACAGCTGTCCTGGATGCTGTTTTTCCCTGTGTGATCGTTGGATCTGCTGTCTGACAGCTTGAACCTTCACCGAAATGACAAAGAGAAAGGACGGTAGAGGTGTGGTCACATTCTGTCGACAGTGATGTCTGTCTTCCTTTTCAGTTCTCTTTGGTCATTTGCATTACCGTTGGTTTATTTTTTATTTGTTATTTATTTTATTCATTTATTATTATTTTTTATTTATTACTATTGTTATTTTGTGTGTATTTCATACACTAACATTGTGGAGTGTTGGCCTGGTTGTAATGCGTCCGCCTATAAAGCGAGAGAATCTGAGCACACTGTTTCTTCTAATCCTACAGTGGCTAGAATTCCCCGCCCCTCCACCACACCTGAGTGGTGGTCTGGACGCTATTCATTCCAATGAGAGGATAAGCTGAGGTCCAGCGTGCAGCATGCACAAAAGAACCCATGGCGGCTAAAGCGTTGACTTCGGCAAAATGAAGTATTTCAAAAAAAAAAAAAAAAAAAAAAAAAATCCATTTCGATAGGAAAAACAAAGGTGGCATTCTCAGTGTAGCGAGACTGGAGAGGTTGCAACCCACATTACACACATTTCTTGTGACTAAAGAGTAATACAGTATAGTAAGTGGTGGTTCTGTTGGTTTATATTTTTCTGCATTATATTTTGTATCTGCGTACACTTGTTTTTTTCCTCAAGGCCTAACAAAGCGCGTTGGGTTATGCTGTCTCTCAGGAATCTGCTTGGCAGATGTGGTGTAATGCATAATGGATTTGTCTGAACGCAGTAACGCCTCCTTGAGTAACTCAGCTGAACTGAACTCTCTCTAACTAATGTGCCATTGACGCTTTGCTGGATTGAAAAAAAAAAAAAAAATTCTCAGTCAGCACTCAGAAGGAGAACAGGTAGGTGGAAGAAGAAGAAAAACAAACAAACAAAGAGCAACAACAAAAAAGAGAACAAGAAAGAGACTGAGTAAAAGACCAGGATGAAGACCAAGATGAGACATGATAGTAAACACATTTTGCTGTTTACCTGAGCTTACTTGCTTGGCAGTTGCAATGACTGTAACAAAAAAAAAAAAAAAAAAAAAAAAAAAAAAAGTTTTATTTCTCTTCCTTGTTTTGTAATCTTGGTACCATTTTCCAATTCTTTCTCAAAACTGATCCCTAGTATTCACGCTCAAACTTATATCAGTATCAAATGTAAGTAACATAATTCTGATACTACCACCACCACTGCTACAACTATTTCTACTGCTACTGCTGTAAATAATAATGATTATGATGATGATAAAAATAATATATACAAAAAGTGATTTGTAACGCGCTCTACCTACTTAGCACAGGGGCTCAGCAATGGTGCTGACAATAAACACAAATGTGGGAGGGAAATGGCAACAACCGGGCACAATAATCAAGACTTACAAACAAAACCAACAAACAAAAAAAAATTCAATTGTGTCAGTGACACCCCCACCCCCTAGCTCCTACACACACACACACACACACACGCGCGCGCGCGCTTCCTGTACTCAACCAGAGTCTGTCCTGACCAAAAGAAAGTGCAGTCAGCTCCAGCCTCACTCATCTCCCCAGGATCTGCCTGACAGGTTTTGCTGAGAGCGGAAGCTCCAATGTTGTACCTGCAGAGTTCGCGACCAACGAGTGCTGCTTGCCGCACTCCTAGATGTCCATTGCTGTTCTATTTGTTTCATGCTCCAACACGTAACATGCGCTTCTTTCTTGTGGGTCTTTTTTGTTCCTTCCTTAGATGATTCTTTTGAGTTTTGATCGTGATTGTTGTATCCAGTTGGCTGCAGTATGCTGATAGAATTAGATGAAGGAAGCTTTCTTTGGGTCACATTTTCTGGACCCTTCTGGTGGAGTGTGGAGCAGCACTGTCCCTGAAGAGAGCTGCATAACTGGAAGACTCAAAGAGGCCAGTGAGTGTCTCTCTACCTATCCACTACACTGTTACTTCTACCTAATGTTGATAAAGCTAAGTTTTTATTATTGTGACATCAAGATTAGTGTTATCATGTCAAACAAATGTTTCACATAACTTGCTGGAATACCCCCACGCTCTACTACCTTCTTGTATCTCAAACACACACACACACACACACACACACACACACACACACACACACTGTTTTATGTCAATACATCTTAGACTCGACAACTCTAGCCCTGTCCTGCAATGACTACAAATGTTGACACATTCAGAGCAAGGTGTGATTTCTTTCAATGGACTTACATTCCTTCATAGTCAGAAGATAGGAGTTATGTAAACGTGGTGCACGGTTCAGTGGTGTCAAATTTGTGCCTCCTCACTGTGACTGTCAAACAACTATGTTTAAAACACTCACACAGATTTTACACCTTTCTTATTTTCTTTTCAGATTTATGCCTTTCTGGAACTTTGCCCTGAGGTGCATGGGCAATATGAGAGCAATCCAAGTCCACTTAGTAAAGAGTATTGTGGTACACAAAACGGAAGAAACTGGCAATGAAATTATACTGTGCCACAGGGCTCCTGGCACAATAGTAGACCTTACATTTCCATCCACCCCCTCCACCTGATACCTCCCAGTGTGGCACTGTCCCAAAGACAACACCATGGGTCACGTTGTTTGACGTCTACTGCAGATAGAACACCATCATGCAGCACTGGCTTGCACCATCACGGGTGCAGTGTACTCGTGGTGTGACTGTCTGCAGTCAGAAAACGACGTGCTGAGGAAGGAAGCGACACATCTCACAGACCAGTCTCTGCAAGATGAGAGTGATGCTCTCTACCACCACCACCAACACCTGACAATGAACATTGACACTCTGAACTGCAAGATTGGCTCTCTCTCTCTCTCTCTCTCTCTCTCTCTCTCTCTTACCACAGTTGAACTTCCGATCAGGTTTGTAACCAGGTTTACAAACACAGAAGTCATCAGTACACTGGCTGTTGTCCACTTCACACTTGTCAGCTGTGCTGCTACACAGAGCACCGTACCTCCCTTGTTTGGGCTCTGTGGTAACAAGAGCGAAAATAATGAATTAAAACAAACAAACAAAACATAGTGACTCATATAATGATTTGGTATGCGTAACAACTTAACAACAACAATAGCAGCATCAACTACAACGACGACGACGGAAGTTATTTTCACGTGTTTCTGACGAAGTGGTCAACAGTTGATCACATGGTCACACACATAACTCTCCCTCTCTCTCCTTTTCTCTCTCTTTATCAGCATGAGTGAGTGAAAGTGTGTGTGTGTGTGTGTGTGTGTGTGTGTGTGTGTGTGTGTGTGTGTGTGTGTGTGTGTGTGTTTGTGTGTGTGCATGCAAGTGGCGTGTCTAGATGTTAATCATACCGCAGATGGCACCATTGACTGAAGAAATATCTTGATCGCATTCACAGAAAGAGTCAGTACAAGTAGCGCCGGCGATGCATGTGTCTTTTCCTGTTTCTGTAACGTTACAACTGTCGCCAAATCCGTGGCCTACACACACACACACACACACACACACACACACACACACGCACAAGTGCGCGTTAAAAAGTGTGGGCAAACAATATCCATTAGAACAGAAGAACAACAATTAAACACCATTTCCTCTTTTATAGTAAGTGAGCATGTTAATGCCAGTAATTGTTCTGTCTTGTCTCCAGTTTTGATTCAATAACACATTTTTTTTAGAAGGCCAATCACCTTTTCTCTAGATAGCATATTGCACGCATGTTATAATAACACGAAAATTGACCCCAACTGCGGAAGCATTGCATATTTTTTGTCGTTATAGATTCTAAACTTATGTGGCTGACATTTTGCCTTCTAGTCCAGTCAATATACGTTTTGAATTTGCAATAAGTGCTTTTAAAATCTTTCTTGGTGCAACTTACTCTAAAATATGTCCTATGCATTTCGTGAAAAGTCTGGAACGGTCACCATGGTATAAATATGTTGTTGTTTTTAAAATTAAGTTGAGAAATTTTATCGAATCAAAGATGTTATTCGAATAGTCCCAGACATCAATTTGTAAGTTCGTGACCTCGGAAATATGCATGTCATGTGACTTTGTTGACATCTCTAGGCGAAATGGAAGTCAGCCCAGCAGATAATATTCAACACGACGAAAATAATGGTAAGGAAGCTGTTTCATATTTGAGTATTTTTTTTCAAATGACTAAAACTTGTTTGTGATACAAGGGTTTTATGTGATCTGCTACAGATCTACTGATATTAAAATGATGAAAGTGGTTTATTTATTCTTTGAAATTTTGAATTGAGTTTGCTTCATAAACCATGTAACAACAACTTTCTCTAAATATATGAAAGCAAAAACAGTTTTGTTTGTCTTTTTGTTTGAATTCAGAAATGTATGAAAAATACCTAATAGTCATCCAAATGTTGTTTAATTGAAATTACCTTTTAACCCTTTCAGCCCTGAGTCCCTGAGCAATTGTAACCCTTATGTCTGAGCTCCTGAGCCAAAATTTGCAAATAATTGGTATTAAAACGTTGTAAATGATTATTCAACACTGTCATCCCTGTCTCCCAATCAGTGCGGAGCCTCTGTGTCAGTCTTGACCACAGTCTGTCATTTCAGCAACTCATTTTAAACATTTGCAAATCATCCTATTTTGAGTTGCGAAGAATTAATTCTATTCGCCATTACCTGTCTATGGAAGCAACCAAAACATTAGTCTGTGCGTGTGTCCAGGATTGATTACTGCAACTCTGTTCTTGTCGGCATACCGAAAAGTTCACTGGATAAACTTCAAAGAGTTCATAACATTGCTGCTCGACGTCTTTCTTCCACTCTCTTCACTGGCTACCAGTTTCAAAAAGAATTGAACACAAGCTTTCTGCTCTGACATTTTCTGCCCTCTCAAGCTCTGTTCTTCACTACCTTTCTGGCCTCCTTGAAATGCACATTCCAGACCTTCAGTCTGCTTCTGACACCAGGCTTTTAAAACTCTCTATTGTAAAGAAGAAACAACAAGGTCAAAGGTTTTTATTTATTTATTTATTCTTTTTCTTTTCTTTTTTTTTTCTTCTTTTTTTTCAGACTTCGTCATTGAGGAACAAACTACCAGAAAATGTGTGTCATTCTGTCTAGCTGAAATCTTTGTGTGTGTGTGTGTGTGTGTGTGTGTGTGTGTGTGTGTGTTTGATCTTGTTTTGGGTGCATGTTTTGTTGTAGAGAGGCTGTTTGCCGTGTGTGTGTGGCGGGGTACTGACGAGTGTCCGTGCATTCGTGTAGATGTACGTGCCTGAGTGCGTGTTGCAGGGATGCGTTTTCTGGAGGGTGTCATGGGTGGGTGGGTGGTTTCCAATGTTCAGTTGCGTTAGTGTTTTCTGGCACGTGCTTCCATGTGTGTGTGTGGGGGGGGATGGGGGGGGGGGGTGGAGTATAAAAAAGCCGAGCTGTACTCATGGCAACATGTCGTCCTCTGGCAAAACAATTTGCAGCACACTGAGAAAGAACCCATGGCAACATAAGAGTTGTCCTCTGGCAAAACAATCTGTCAAAAAACAAACAAAAGATAAAAAAATAAAAAACAAACAAACCAAAAACAAAAAAAAAGCAACAACACTGTAATAGGTATACAAATAGTCTATAGTCAGGCATCTGCCCCACAGATGTGCTGTAGTGAATGATTACAGGTAAACGACTCCTACGTAATCTAAAAAATGAAACTGAAACTCACTGCACTGTTCCAGCAAGTCACAGAATAAACCACTCCTGCAGAAGATGCTGTTTTCTCCACTGCAGTTTCCCAACAGATCCAGTTCTGAAAATCATGCGCACATAACGATGCAGTACACACACAATGATATAGACATCACTGACATAAAATAAAATATGTATTCTTTATACTGACATCACACACACACACACACACACACACACACACATACCACGCACACAGACACACACACAAAAGAACAACATAACAGATTAGTTGTTATTCTTTGAAGAATAAGAGAGTGAAGAAAACAAGCAGACGTTTGGGAAGAGAATTCCAGACAGCTGGAGCAATACAGGAAAAGCGTCCTTTTTTGAACTGGTCCAGTTTGATGCGTCGAACATGAAGGTGTCTGACATATTGGAAGGGTGGGTGTTAGTGGGCTAGTGTGAATGAATGATTCACGTCTTGGAAAAAAAAGAGAGAGAAAAGGACACACGTGGTGAAAGGATCCCATTCTCTCAAGTTTTGCCATTGCAGGGTGAAGTGTGTGGCGTAACACCTGGTACAACTCAGATCTCACGCTATGAGCTCCAAACAAGAAAGGAAAGCCAGGTAATCAGGACACAGTGATAAGAAGAAAGTGGTGAGTCATGATAAAGTAGATGTGATATCAAATCCATATAGAGTACTGACACGAGCAATGCACAGAAGGCTGCAGAGAAACCAGAACGCAGGAAACAATGCACAGAAGTCAGGAAATGATTTAGACAAGACAGAGCTTAAAACGAGGCAGAATTGCCAAGTCAATATTTTTTTGAGGGGAGGCTGAGCAGACACGACACATGGAGGGGACTGATTACTGAGTGATTAGGCAACTGGTTTGGACCAGTTTCACAGGGGATATTAAATGACGACACACACACACACACACACTTACTGCACACTGAATCGTAGTCACAGACTGCTCCAGCAATACAGTTCTCTTTGTTCTCCCCATCACACATCTGTCCCACCTGTATCTCTGCAAACAAAGTGGCTGTAATTATTTTTCCCCATGAGTGAAACATGTTCACAAAACTAAATAAACCACGAAAAGGTCCCTTTAAAGGAACAGATTAGCTGACATGAACATCAGTGAAATATTTTGCTATTTTTAACTCAAGGTCACTCCTACACTCAACACCCCTAACCCCCAACTCCCCCAGTGCTACTCAGTTCTTATGGTTAAAACTTAGCACTTCTTCCTTTTCTCATGACTGCAAGACTTGGGTTTATTATTCCCCCTGTTACAATATATAATGCATCACAACCTTGGTTGGGTTTGTTATGTCTGTTAATGACAGCATGCTGATCGTACTTTTGCACGCTTGTGTGTTGTTGTCGTGTGGCTTTTCTCCTTGTGTTTTCTGTCATTGTCTCTTGTCCTCCAGGTCGATCACCTTTAATTTTGTTGCTCAGACTTCACTGTTTTCAGATCTGCAGCTTAGCCGTCGCTTTCCCAGACTGAAAGTTCAATGCTTTAACCATTTGGCTGTTTCACCTTGGGGAGGGGGAAGCGTTAGCGATCACGTTGCTGTAATTTAGATACAGACCATCAACTGCCCAGTCTTTCTGGTCTGATACATAAATCATGAGTCTCTTGTTGAAGCTCATCACAAAGGGTGCTGTGACTTTGTCGAGGATCCACTCTGAAGGACGCTTTTGGATATGTTGAGAGCAGGTCTCTCTCAAAACGATCAGTCAATGTCAGAGCCAAACATCGACCACGTCAAGTGATAGGACACCTGACGGAGCAAAAAAAAAAAAGAAAAAAAAAAAAAAAAGAAAGAAAGAAAGAAAAAGGGGGAAAAAAGTACTGATTCAAAAATGAATGTGTCCATCCATACAGACGTTGTCTCAAGGAATTGGAATGATTCAGCGCTTAAAGTTGGGTGTGGCTTTGACTGACTGAGTGGACAACAGACTTGGCAGGGCTTCTCAGTACGGAGATTGCAGCGAAACTTGGCAGAGCAAACCGACAGGCTTAGTTTGCACCACTTTGACATCAACCACTGGACTTATAATCCAATCTGTTTATTCATTTATTTATTCATTTAATGCTTCGTCCTTTCCTTCATGGAAAAATGAAAACATCAGGGTTTAGATTAATTACTGAATATATATATATATATATATATATATATATATATATATATATATATATATATATATATATGTGTGTGTGTGTGTGTGTGTGTGTGTGTGTGTGTGTGTGTGTGTGTGTGTGTGTGCAGTGACAGACAATCTGACACAGAGACTCACTGCACTTGCTTGTGGCAGGATCACAGACCAGTCCAGTTGTACATTCAGAATCCTCAGCACACATTTTCCCGGAGATTTTACCTGAATACAAGGAGTAAACTGTGTTCGCTCCGTCAGTGACAGTTATAATCCAGTCATAATAATCAGAGTGGCAGATAACAACAATAATCAGCATCATGACTGATTCATTATAGATTTGGTCAGCCATCACAAAATAGAATAAAACAAAGTAATAATAAAAAAACAACTAACCATGGGAAGAGGTGGGTGTTGGACTGGTGGGGTGGATGACCTTCACACAGAAAGTAAACCATAACCGCTTTTTCTAGGTATCGCTTCATGTTTGGATGTTTTATATTTTGGATCAGTGAGAAAAAAAAATCAACTTACCTAGTAAGGCTATTTAAATCAAATGGCTGTTGATATAAAATATGAAAATGTATGTATCAAGTAATGACACACAAGAGCATTCCCTACTGATTACCGCTATACACGTTCTGACATTAAAAAATTTCCATGCCTCACACAGTTGGGAATGGACAATTCTGAATGTCTCCTGTCTTGCCTTATTAGCATAGCAAAACATCAGACCACTGGCATTGGCCAATCTTTACTTGCCACTGAGGTTCCAAGCGCTATTTTTATTCCAATCTGGACTGAGTGATTTCACGTCTGACAATGGCCTCCAAGGCTCAAACACGTTGTTCTCGAAAGAGACAAGAAAATTGTGCATTCAGCTTTTACTAGATCAAAGAAATGGCTTTGCTATGGAAGGGGATGGAGAATGGAGTTATTTTAGGCCATCAGAGGGGGCGGGGGGGGCAACATATATTGGACAGTGAAACTGGTGTGAGTGACAGGGGAAGAGGGAGGGGCAGTAGATGTGGCAAGTGACAGGCAGTCGGAATGGAGAGGGTGATTGGTGGTGAATATGTTAATGAACCACTGGCTGTTGAAACAGAGGAAGGGTTTGTTTGATTGTTGTTGTTGTTTTTTCCAACACTTCCAACATACACGGTGCAAGACACACACACACACACACACACACACAAGTTACAAGGCATGACAGACCACGCCCCCCACCCTCTTGAGTTGAGGTAAGTCCACTTACAGTTTGTAAACACTCCCATTCAATCACCATTTATGGGATTCTAATAGTGAGTTTTGTGAAAACAATGCTTTTTTCATGAAAAGTGCAGACTTCGCGTATATACATTTTATACTACCCTCACAATTTACGTCATGAAAAAAAAAAATCATTTTTTACCTCCTGCTGTAAAGAAAACATTTTGGAAGTTAGAGTTATGAAACAGTGTGCTGTCTTTAATCAATACCTCAACAATTGCGTGTACAAATTTCATGGGACTGTGTTTTCTCGTTATTTTTTTAAGGATTAAAAAACAAAACAAAATTAAAAAAAGCACCTATACAAATGCCCAGTACACAGAGGAACCAATGCTTACAAATTAGCTAGTAATGAAAAATAAATTTGGATTTACAGAGGTGTTATCCGACATAAAATTGATTTTATCAATATCAGTAGCTCAGTCCATATACGCTACACCACATCTGCCAAGCAGATTCCTGACCAGCAGCATAACCGAACGTGCTTAGTCAGGCCTTGAGAGAAAAAAAAAAAGTAGAAAAGATAAACAAATAAAGAAGGAAATGAATACTTGGTTCAAATTAGAAAAGAAAAAAAATCAAATCACAAATAAATGCATACATACAAACATACATACATGCATACACACAAACACATGGACAATTTGGAACACAGGGTTAAATCACTGACTTTCGATGGCGTGCACATGGACCAAAGATGACAGATATGACATTGATTGACATTTCTCTGTTCCAGTCTGCAGGCAATCCTGAAGATTGGATTTCTCAATGTATTAATATGTAGTTCTGGTTTTAACACGTCTCTCTTGCTAGCATGATGTATGAAAAATAACCAAATGGATGTCCAGCACACCAAACAAAATGTGACATGCTGGCAAGGTGGCAGAGGAAGAATCACAGTAATTACGTTCCTGTTCCATTGTTTAACAGGGAAATTTTTAAAAGAATTTTCATGAAAATGACCGATTTTCAGTTGCAGGTGTGTATGTGTGTGTGTGAGCCCGGAGAACGACAACATGCATGCATGCGTAGCGCGAGATAAGTTATTTGGTGATGAACCATGTGTTGAATGACAACTAGATCTCTTTTATCTATATGGCTGTTCGTGATTATTTTGCACGAATTGATGATGCCTTTCCAAGAGGCATTAAGCAAAAAAAAATTGAGCCTTCCTTTCCTGCTAATACCAAGTTATCACAACCTATTGATGTAATCCATAGTGTAGTTTCCCGTTGAGAACTTACACCACACTTACCCAAGTGTGGATTCAGGAACTGACGTCTACTGGCTGATGATACTGTCACATTATTTTCTTTTGTATTGATCCGTTTTTTTTTGTTGTTGTTTTTTTATTTGCTTGTTACAGGTGATACAGACAAAATAAAGCAGTCTATGGCGATGTCAATTAATTTCATTGGGAAGGAAGACAAGATTCACATATATCACATGTGCAAAATGAAAACGAAACAGCCAAGAGAATAGTTGAAACGTCCTTTTGGGCGATTGTACGTAACAAGTACAAAACTACATACTGAGTGTGAAATACAAACGCCTTGCTATGCCTGGAAACAGAAAGTGCACTGACTGCAGGTGAAGTCCCTTGTGTCCGGGCTGAAGCCAGGCTGACACTGACACAGACCAGTGTCCTGGTTACACTGGGCCAGGACGTCATAGCAGCCTTGCTCCCTGCACTTCCCACCAACCCGACCTTCGTCCGGCACTTGACACACAAGAACACATTTTTTTTATGACATGAATGAATAAAGAAAAAACAGAAAGCACAGACGAAACATTGTGTAACATTAACATGGGCAGACAAAACATTAGAATGTTCTTGTGACAGGGATGAAAAGAGAGAGGAGCAGACAAAACATTAGAGATCGATACTTTCACGACATTCCAGAATGATAAAGAATTCATCACCCACAACAAACCTGTTGTCTCAACTGCCAGGAGCTGTTTTAGTGTTGATGCCAGGCTGTCTTGAGACAACCCCCAAGAAATGTGTTTATATACTTATCAGATCTGGATTATTGGAAATGTCAAGTGATGCAATATTTCATGCTAAAAGTGTTTTGTTGTTTTGTTGTTTTCCTGGGAAACTGACTTCCAAAACGAATGACACATCTGTACACACAAGTTTGCACATTTCAGACGATGTACAAAGAGGTGTTGATGAGCATGTTTACTGATGCATGGGAACGCGCGCGCGCACACACACACACACACACACACACACACACACGCGTGCGCGTTGGGGAACGCATGCGCATTCTTATACAATCCTTACCACAAGTTCCGTTTTCCTGCTTGCTGACACCTTCAGAACACACACATGTACCGTTGTCACAACGTGACCCCGCCACACATTCACTGTCAGTATTGCAGGTTCCACTGGGTCTGACTTCTGTGGGCATCAAAACATGTTTTGGAATGAAATCAGTGGAGACAGCAGGTAATGTCTGATTATCTCCCATATAGCGGATTCCCCCCCCCCCCCCCCCCCAAAGTGTTTGATCTGAAAAGTGACTAGGTGATCCGTTTAGTGAGACATTTCAATTATGTAACAACAATACTCAGATTAGGCATTTCAGAATTAGTGGTCGATAGTTTCTACAACTGTAGAATATTTGTTCCTTAAGTGAGGGCTCACAAAACAATGACATGCAGTTCGTTAGCTACCGTTTTGTTACAAAGAACACCCAAGGACAAAAAAAATCAAAGACATCCAAAATGATATAATCAAACTTTTCAGTTAATGTTTTTATTCGAAAGGTTTTGCGTGGACAAATGAAGGACAATCATACATAACATGATCACTAAAATCAACTTACCGCATCGTTTCAGCGAGTCAAACATAATCACAAAAATCAACTTACCGCATCGTTTCAGCGAGTCAAACATAATCACAAAAATCAACTTACCGCATCGTTTCAGCGAGTCAAACATAATCACAAAAATCAACTTACTGCATCGTTTCAGCGAGTCACAAACGGTGCCTTGTTTACAGTGTAACGGTTCACCCGAACAGTTGCCGTGCACGTTGAAACCTGATGATATCAGAAAAAAAGCATGTTGATACTAAACTATAAAATGCAAAAGCAAGAACAAAACAATACAAAAAGAGTATTTGGAACGTCGAGAGAGAGAGAGAGAGAGAGAGAGAGAGAGAGAGAGAGAGAGAGAGAGAGAGGCATGCATGATGGAGTCTCCCGTCGGTCCAACGGATGAGTAGGCAAGCAGGCTTATCTGTCGGTGTGTGTCCTCATATGGGAGAAGAGGCCGATTCTGGATGCACAGCACTTCCCACAGGTGTTGCAAGGGAAAACGTCTCCAGAAGTTGAGCCCTGCTTCCTTCGCTCACGCTTCTCCTTAATGGCCAGCATTCTCTTGTTTTCAAACGTCTTTATGCCACTAGAGCACAGCATCCTCCAGCGACAGCGGTCAAGGGCATCAGTTTCCCAGGAAGCGAGATGTCTATGTCATAGGCTTTGAGGTTTGTCTTCAAGGTGTCCTTGAAGCGCTTGCAGGGTCTTCCAAATTCACGGTAGCCTTTTTTCAGCTGGCCATACAAAAGCATCTTCGGGATCCTGCTGTCTGTCATGCAGACAACGTGTCCTGTCCAGCGTAGCTGGCACTGGATCAGCAGGCTTTCGATGCTGGGCGGGCCGCTCCTCTCTAGGACCTGGAGGTTGGAGACATCTCTGGTGAAACTGCTCAAGTTGTTGAATGTGACTGCGAAACGTCGTCCATGTTTCACAGCAGTACCACAAGGTGGTCATCACAACAGCTCTGTAGGTTTTCATCTTGATGCTGAGCCTGATGCCTTTGTTGTTCCACAGCCTGTTGTTGAGTCTGCCAAAAGCGAAGCTGGCCTTGGCGATGTGTAGCGTCACTTCTGCATCAAGGGCTCCGTTGCTGCATAGGGCGCTTCCCAGGTAGCAAAACTTGTCGACTGACTTGATCTCTGTGTTACTGATCTTGATTGCAGGTGGGCGGTAGGCACTGGTGTTCTGTGAGCTAGCCGGTTGGTACATGGACTCGGTCTTGCTGAGGCTGATGGTGAGTCCAAAGCGCCTGCAGGAGGTTGAGAATCTGTCCATAATGAACTGCATGTCCTCATGGGTGTGTGCAGCAAGTGCACAGTCATCAGCGAAGAGGAACTCTCTCATCAGTGCCTCAAACACCCTGGACCTGGCATGGAGTTGCTGCAAGTTGAAAAGTTTGCCATCTGTGCGAAACTGAATGTAGATGCCCCTGTCACAGTCTTGGAATGCGTCAATCAGCATGGCAGAGAAGAGAATGGAGAACAGTGAGGATGCCAAGACGCAGCCCTGCTTCACTCCATTTACCACAAGGAACGGATTTGACATGTCAGTATTTCCCTGTACTCTCGCTTGCATGCCATCGTGGAAAGACACAATCAGCTGGATTAGGCTCTCTGGGCAGCCGAACTTTAGGAGGATCTTCCACAGACCATGGCGATTCACCATGTCAAAGGCCTTAGTCAGGTCTACAAAGACCATGTGGAGCTCCTTGTTCTGCTCACACACTTCTCTTGCATCTGGCGTACAGCAAACACCATGTCACATGTTCCCCTGCCTGAGCGGAAGCCGCACTGTGCTTCAGGGATGACTGTGTTGGAGACATGGTCAACTAGTCTGTTCAGTATGATGCGGGTGAAGATCTTGCCGGCGATGAAGAGGAGAGAGATTCCACGGTGGTTATCACAGGATGTTTTGTCTCCCTTCCGTTTGTAAATGTGGACAATAGAAGCATCCGTGAAATTCTGGGGGACCTCCCCTCTCTCCCAGATAGACTGGAACAGGGCAGTCAGCTTGTCTGTCAGCACCTCGCCTCCATACTTGTAGATGTCAGCCTGGATTCCATCCACTCCCGGTGCTTTTCTTAACGTTGTCAGCTTCAGGGCCTTCTGGGTCTCGACCTTGGTGGGAGGGGCAGCTAGTGAGTCACTGACTGGTAGCTGTGGGAGGGCTGCAATTGTCTCGTCAGATACGGACAAGTCCCTGTTGAGGAGTGTCACACCGAGCAAAAGATGTGTTTGTTCTGTTATTTTTCTTTTTCTGGTTCTCAAAATTTTATACGGCTAGGCCATTCTGTTTCTCGGCACTGGGAAGATGAAGAAGAAGGGAAAAAAAAGAAAAAAAAAAAGAAAAAAAGAATGTAGTCATAATTTGTGCATTCCGCACATGTGCTTGCTGCTGTATTCGTGATGCAGGGAAGTAACTGTGTCCAGGGTAGTCGATGTCGTGTTTGTGGAGTATCCTACCTGCTTCACTTGGAAGGTAAAGCTTTTGTTTTATTGAGCAGTCTGCTTCAGGCCAACCGACTGCTTCGAATGTCTGCAACCTTTGTCTTTCATGTGGTGATGTGGTGATGCTGTGCCAAAAAGCAGATTTTGTGCACAAAGAATAATTGACGTCAAATCATTGGCAATTGCATGGATGTTGACGTCATCCATGTGGAGTTTGTCCTAGGGGATCGGCGACGTTTTTTTGTTTGGTTTTTGTTGTTGTTGTTGTTGTTGTTGTTGTTGTTGTTTTTTCCCACGTCGTGTTCATGTGTTGCTGTTGGTCTTAAGTGTGTTTGTTTTTTTCTTGTTGTTTAGCTGAAGGGTCAGGGTCATCGACTAGCGAGTCGAGTAGTTTTTGTCTGTTTTTTTTGTTTGTTTGTTGTTGTTTTTTATCTTCTTTCTCGAATAGTCACTCTCGTGGACCTACTGTCCTTAATGACAAATTTCGTGTAGCTGAGTGCCAAGCCATCTGGTCAACCCACTGTCCATGACATTGGCAAGTTTGTGTTGGCGCTGATTCTATGTGCTGGTTTGATCAGCGGGTCAGGTCCAGGTTTTCTTTATTCTTCCGTTCTGAAGTGTCACCTGCCTCTCTAGATGAGGTAGCTGCTGTGCTGTCACCACTTGTGTTTGTGTTTTTTTGCTGAGGCCAGGAACAAGACGTCACCTACTTGCGCACCCTCCTCATGAACACAGAGCGTGTGTGTTGTGTTGTGTGCACATTGTCTGGGCGTGCTTTGCAGGCGTGTGTTTCATCATCTGTTGCTGCTGTCGTCCGAGCCTGCACCCCTGTTGCCGTCGTTGTTTTCACTTCGTCGTCATCGTCGTCGTTGTCTTCACTTCGTCGTCGCTGTCGTCGTTGTCTTCACTTCGTCGTCATCGTCGTCGTTGTCTTCACTTCGTCGTCGCTGTCGTCGTTGTCTTCACTTCGTCGTCATCGTCGTCGTTGTCTTCACTTCGTCGTCGCTGTCGTCGTTGTCTTCACTTCGTCGTCATCGTCGTCGTTGTCTTCACTTCGTCGTCGCTGTCGTCGTTGTTTTCACTTCGTCGTCATCGTCGTCGTTGTCTTCACTTCGTCGTCGCTGTCGTCGTTGTTTTCACTTCGTCGTCATCGTCGTCGTTGTCTTCACTTCGTCGTCGCTGTCGTCGTTGTCTATGGTTGTTGTCGTCGTCACTTTCGCTTCATCATCATCGGCGTCTTTGCTGCATCTTCGTCGTTGTGGTCTTCATTTCAATCTTCATTGACGTCGTCAGCGATTCTACCATCGTTGGTGTCAACGCCATGGCTGACTTTATTTCGTGATTTGTGTGTGTGTGTGGACCAATAGTTTATATATTGTGTGGGAGTGTCATCAGTTAGGAGGGGTTGGGAAAGGGAAATAAGTTTCAGCTTAGCGACCATGACAAGGATGGTGCTGAAGTGCTCTGCCCAGTGGGCAAGGATGTCTTTCTTGTCTGTCAGGAGGGTGGGCTGGTCCGAGGCTCGGACAGGGGTTGATCCTGTGACTCTCGGCCCATACACAGCTTGGAGACCATCAAGGAAGGTCTTCATGTCGTGAGCATCAGCAGCGGACTGAAGCTCTTTGGACTTTCTATCCCACCAGGTGTTCTTCATCTCACGCAGCCTCTTCTGTACGAGTTGCTTGGTTTGCAAGAACTGGTTCTCCTTCCTCTGGCAGTCTTTATCGGAAATGTGATGCCGTGTGCAGTGTGTTCAGGAGCTTGGAGATTCCAGAGTTGTTCTCGTCAAACCAGTCTTTGTGGCTCCTCTGTACAAAGCTGAGTGTGTCAGCTGCTGCTGTGTACACAACATCTCTAAAAGTGCTCCATACCTCTTCTACATCAGTCGATGCAGAAATTTCTTGGAGTGCTACTTGGATTTGCTGCTGCAGCACGTCCTTGGTGATAGGGAGGCGGTGGATGTTCAGCTTCCTAGGGGGTTTCTGCTTGGCTGGTTGGAGCTTGCGTGCAAGTCTGATGTTCATCTTGCTGCGTACCAGGCGATGGTCCGACCAACAGACTGCTCCTCTCATGCAGCGTGTAGTGGAAACATTACCTCTGTTCCTCTGCCGGACAATCACATAGTCCAGCATGTGCCATTGCTTGGAGCAGGGGTGCATTCATGTGTTCTTGTACTTGTCCGCTTGTTGGAAGAGGGTGTTGGTGATGGTCAGTTCATGCTGCGCACAGAGTGAGAGCAAAAGCAGTCCGTTGGAGTTGCACTTGCCAGTGCCGTGCTGTCCAGCCACGAGGAGAAGTCCACGCCGACGCGGGCATTGAAATCCCCAAGGATGATCAGCCTGTCCTGTCTGTCTACCGCTGAAATGGTGTGGGTGAGCTCCTCGTAGAAATCTTCTTTGATGTCATCAGGGTTGGTCATTATCGGGGCATAGCAGGTGATGACTGTGGCGAAGTGATCCTTGGACAGCTTCAGACGCAGGGTCATCAGCCTGTCGTTTATCCCATGTGGATGGCTGTCAAGCTGTCGTGCAAGTTTGGTTCGTATGGCAAAGCCCACGCCTGAGGTTCTTGGGGTGCCATCTGGTTTCCCAATGCAGTAGAAGGTGTAGCCCCCTCCAACTTCCTCCAGCTGGGTTTCACCCGCAAACCTGGTTTCGCTCAGGGCTGCTATGTCCACCTGTTAGCAATCAAGCATTCTAGCAATGAGCGCTGTGTGTCTTTCTGGTCTGTCGTCTCTGTCTAAGAGGGTGCGAACATTCCAGGCACCCAGAGTCAGGGCATGACTCCTGGTTATTTTCTTTTGTTGTTTTCGACCGCTATTGTTGGATATCCAGTTAGGTGCGGTTTCCTAGTAGGTACTAGGTGAGACAGGCTTTGTTTGGGGATCCTTTTATCTCCCCTTCCCCATGTGGGGAGAGCAGTGCTGTCCCTAAAAAGGGCTGCTATGACACTGTGGGAGGATACGGGCGCTGTATCTGCCCCAGTCTACGGTGGACGACCATCACCCCACAGCCGCCTGCATGCAGAGTCGTGACTAGGAACTGCTAGCAGCATCCTCTGCCTGTCCCCGTTACCACTTCTCCATCGCCGCAGGGCTTGGGAAAGCTGGGTGTTGAAGGGCTAGCTCGTCGTTCCGACATTAACCTGGTTGCCTGACCAGCACAGGTGACTTTTTTTTTTTAGTGAGGAGGAGTTGTGCAGTCCCTTCCCCACTCCGACGCTCACAGTCCCACGGGTGCAGATACTGCCACGTGTAGGACAGCCTCGGCAGGTGCAGGCTTTTTTCTTCGGAGCTCCGTCTCCTAGGGGGACTTCCAGCCAAGGATAAGAGCTCCCCCTGCCCTTTGGTCATCCTCTTCCGCCTTTACAGCCGTTGGGAAAGGTTTCCTCCTCCGCCTGGTCCGTCGTTGGGAGACTTCACATGCGGCAGGTAGTACTGGGTTACATGGTACCAGTAGCAAGGGCTATGCCCCTGACCTGACACATGGCTGCACGCATGGTAAGGTAAATACAGACACTGCTGAATTCTCGCGGTTCACATTATGTGGCACATCACGATACTTACGGCAGATCCCATCCACGTCACAAACACTGTTGATCCGACAGTAGCCTTGTCTGTTTCCAGTGCAAAGCTCTCCCTCTTCAATCACTGCACACATGTATTCCCCATGTGGAAAAGCTGCAGGTAGTACTTTAACATGATTCTCTCTCTCTCTCTCTCTCTCTCTCTCTCTCTCTCTCTCTCTGTGTGTGTGTGTAATGTATTGTCCACTTTGTTGATACCGATTGACTTGGTTGCCCAGGACCCCCACTACCCCACCTCATCATTTTATATTGCACCCCTGTTTTGTGTGTGTATGAATTGAAGTGTTATTGTATAATATTTCACCCTTTTGTAATGCATGTTACTTCTGTTTGCTTCTTCGGTTCTTTCATTTCCTTCTGTTAAATGTAGTTATATTCATGCAGTAGTTGCCAGTTGCTCCATTGTCAATTTGATGTATTGATGTATGTGTACCGATACGTGAACAGTCCTTTTATATTTTGACCCTAACCACTTCTTTTTGTGTACAGCTAAGAATCGCTGGAAGCAACTTTAGCCAGGTTGTCACACACACACACACACACACACACACATATATATATATATATATATATATATATATATATATATATATATATATATATACTTAGACTTTGTGAGAAAGAGGTGAAGGGGAGACGTGTCCTGAATACGTGGCAGGCAACACACACACACACACATATATCTATATATATATATATATATATATATATATATATATATATATATATATATATATATATAGGCAACACACACACACGCACACACACACACATATATATATATATATATATATATATATATATATATATATATATATATATATATATATATGTGTGTGTGTGTGTGTGTGTGTGTGTGTGTGTGTGTGTGTGTGTGTGTGTGTGTTGCCTGCCACGTATTCAGGACACGTCCCCCCTTCACCTCTTTCTCACAAAGTCTAAGGATGTGACTGGAGTCCTGTCATCTGAATTAAAAACGTTTCCTTTGTTATCATGGCTGGTTTAGCGTGTATTTTATCAAAAAGAGGGGAAAATACGAGAGAACAAGAAGGGAGAGAGAGAAAGAAGTCGACAATGAATACATAGGATTTTCTAACGTGATGTGTGTGTGTGTGTGTGTGTGTGTGTGTGTGTGTGTGTGTACGTGCATGCATGCACGCAAGTTCGCGCGTCTTTTGTGTGTTTTATCTCGTCACGAGTATTAAACTTTTTTTTTTTTAAACAGTTGTAGGGCAATCGTACTCACCACAACGACTGTCTACACATGTTGCACCATGTATACATGGGGTGGTGCCTTCCACAGCTGAGCATGGAAAACCAGCATCGATACCTTCAGAACAAAATAAAGTCAATTTCTGGTTAATATTGTATCTCTCTTTAGAGAACTTTAAGGCATCATGGCTGGGTATAATTTGATCTACACGGGGTTTGTTTTTTTCCCTTGATAGTGTGGTTTGGGGTTTAAAGGACACACACTGAGACTCACAGACACATAGACAGACACACACACACTCACACACGTATTTTTACACAAAAATACACTATGGTACATACAATTCAAATTTCAGCCAGTTGATTAAAAAAAAACAAAACAAAAAAAACAAAACAAAAAAAAAAACCACTAGCCGCAACGGCGAAGTTGTTAGCGTCGCGGACTGACGGCTGGGAGGACGCAGGTTCGGATCCCAGTGGAGGTGGGTTTTTTGGCCCACGGCCGACTCCTACCCAGCGCTGAGTGTGCTATGGGCTTAAATTGGAAAACTTGGACCAGAATTATAGTCGAGTAGCATCCACTTCACGGATGTGTCTTTGGGTGTGTTGCTCTAATTTCCTGACCAACACTGCAAGTGTCTGTATCTCTCGGGCCTGGTTGACGTCAGGATATCATTGTGACAGGAAGCGTCGAGTACAGCCTTGTCACGCAGTCCCAAACCAAAATGGACCTCCATAGCAGCATCTTCATCATCACCAACATTGTCATCCCCCTCTGCTTCCATCATCATCATAAATAAAGAGCCAAGTCCAAAATTATGAGGCTTTTCATGCCCTGCTCTCATGGTGACCTCAGTTTCGATACCCCTCCAGTCCCGCGCTTGGGGTGAGTCTTGTCAAGATCATCAGTGTCAGCAGATTCATGGGGGACTGTCGTTGGAGTAGAGGGACGTGGTGGCAGTCTCCAATCTGGGGAGACAATTAGTCAGTGTGGCTCCACTACTAAGCCATTATTATCGTCAGTAGGGGGCTTAGTAGGTGGGGTCCTAAGTAAGTTGAGTTAGAGCAGGCACTACACAACACTGATTAAGTGACCCAGCAGCAGTGCAGGGTCTCTTCTGGTGAGTGGCCTCCTGGCGGCCGTACATCGATGGTTCTCTGTGGACTGGCAGTGTTGGGACTAAGACAGACGAACCCAAGTGTGGCCATGTATGGGTGACTCGGAATGAGTGGTGTGGGAGTAATGCCACTGAAACGGTGCAGACGATGGGGCAGCAAAAAAAACAAAACAAACAAACAAACAAAAAACAACAACCAAAAAAACAGCAAAAAATACACGGTAACTTGAAGTTACATGGAAAAATAAAGGTTGATGCACAGCAATAATCCTTTTCATGTGGAGATGTCAGTTTCAGTGTCATCACTGTCAATGTCTTCGCTAACGCCATTGTCTTTATCATGACCGTCGCTGTCATCGTACACCTCTTTCTCTTTTTTTCCCCCTCTGCAATATGTCTGTAAAATTTGTGTTGGGAAATGACAAGAAACCATCCCTGATGACAAGCATTAAAAAAAGAAAAGAAAAAAAAAAAGGGGGGGGGGGAACTCGCACCTTTAAAAAAAAAAATAAATAAAAAAAAAAAGAAAAAGAAAAAAAGAAAGCATGGGTGAGGAACGGCCACTCCTTTTCACAATACCAGGCTTTCCTGTAAAGTGAAAGAAAACACCAGGGCCAGCCACGATAGTCAATACCACACACACAGACACACGCACGTCATCCTTTTTTCTTTTCTTTTTTAACTGTGTCTTCTTGCTTTCTGGAAGTATCTTTATGGACAATAACAAAGTTGAAAAAGGAACATGGTTTGAACCACGTTTGCTTTGTAAATTTGTATTTTATAGGCGCTTAGATGATGAGAATGATATGAAAAAAATATATATATACTTACTACACACCAAATCCACAGTGTCAGTAGCAAAACTGCTCTGACACTGGCAGGTGTGGTTTGCCCCACACTGCGCCACGAGTTCATCACAGGACGATGTAGAGGTGCCTTTTTTACACGCTCCACCCACTTTCCCCGCTTTAGGATCTGCACGTGCATAAAGTTCTTGTCATGACAGACAGTGGTCCTATTGTACATAGAGGTAATTTCAAACTTGAAGTGACCACCCTGGATTGCACGGTTGGGTAGCACAAGAGATCTTAGCAGAATTTATTTTGTTTAGCTTCATGAATGTTTCTAGGTCTATGAGATTAGTATGAAGTGAGGAATGTTCTTAATGTTTAACAAACGTAGCGCTCCTAAAAGTATCGCTCACACAGCGTACCCCCTGCCTGTCGAGCTTGACTGCAAGTTCTGACATCAACAAGGATGCAGAATGACCAGTCTTAGCTATTCTGCTTGTAACTCACTCTCTCTCGCTTTTTTTTCTAAACATGATTGTAAGAGGTCTACTTGCTTGTTTTACAATTGCACAGAATGCTCACCAAACTAACAAAGTGACTTGCCATGAATTCTACACCTGGAATAAAAAGCTCCTTGATTTAGCTACGGTCTTTTGTTTTTCCTCCTTCCATTAGTAATAATTCTGATCACTGTATACAAGTATCATCATACGATCCCTTTCTTGACAGTCTGTGTGCAAGTGACAACTGCATGATTATCACATGGGTTTGATGCGTCCGTTCTTTCAAGATAGACACTCAAATGATTCATAGTGTGGATAGGGGAAAACAAACGGGAAGAACTCTTTACTGGTTGATTGATCAATTGATTTTTGTTTTATTAATTGTGTTCATATTTCAGATACTTTGGACAAACTGCCAGTAAGACTGAAAACAAACGCACGGATGAAGTTAAAACACTGACAGAAAACAGAATGACAGCAGAGATGTTTCAGTAAAGAAAGGGAAAAAAGACACTGCTCTCAACACCAACCACATTTTGCTGACTGAGGGTCAGTGACCTCCTGGTTACACTGACACGTTCCACCATTGCACGTGGACCCAGCCAGACACAGACCTGGACGGTTCTGACAGTCACCGCTCTTGGCGATCCCTTGTCACGAAGTCATGTGTATCAAACCACAAAGCTCAATCAGTACATACATATGTGAGACAGACAGACAAACAGACAGACACACACACACACACACACGCACATGCACACACATGCAGCACAACGAGGGAGAGAGACACAGAGAGAATCAGAAAGGTACTTCTGAAGATTGATGTTGGGTTTACACACACACACAAACACACACACGCACATGCACACACATGCAGCACAACGAGGGAGAGAGACACAGAGAGACAGAGACACAGACAGAATCGGAAAGGTACTTCTGAAGATTGATGTTGGGTTTACACACACACACACACACATACACACTCACACACACACACAGGTCAGTGCTGAATATTCAATCAATATGATTCCTATGGCTGTCCTCAATGATTTTCCTTATTAAGAGTTAAACGTTTGCGTTGAGTACTGCAACACCATTTAATTCAGACATATTTTTACGTGGATTTACAGAGCACAAACATGCATGCATGCATGTCAGGAAACGTCAGGACAGAAAGACACAAGCCACTCACTGCACAGTTTCTGACTGTCACACACAGTGGTGTCGACGCAATCCTCATCAGTCCTGCAGTCCACACTTCCGATGGGCCTTCCTGGTGTCAGGACACAACCAGTGCCACATGTCACGTGATTGAGCTGAGTATACGTCCTGTCCCACTGCCCTGTTCTGTCTAACTGTGGTATGTCATATACATTGTTCTGTACTGCTCAGTTCTGTCTAGCTGTGGTATGTCATATACATTGTTCTGTACTGCCCTGTTCTGTCTAGCTGTGGTATGTCATATACATTGTTCTTTACTGCTCTGTTCTGTCTAGCTGTGGTATGTCATATACATTGTTCTGTACTGCCCTGTTCTGTCTAGCTGTGATATGTCATATACATTGTTCTTTACTGCCCTGTTCTGTGTGCCCTGTTCCGTCTAGCTGTGGTATGTCATATACATCGTTCTGTACTGCCCTGTACTGTCTAGCTGTGGTATGTCATATACATTGTTATGTACTACCCTGCCCTGTTCTGTCTAGCTGTGGTATGTCATATACATTGTTATATACTACCCTGCCCTATTCTGTCTAGCCGTGTTATATCATATACATTGTTCTGTACTGCTCTGTTCTGTCTAACTGTGGTATGTCATATACATTGTTCTGTACTGCCCTGTTCTGTCTAGCTGTGATATGTCATATACATTGTTCTGTACTGCCCTGCCCTGTTCTGTCTAGCTGTGGTATGTCATATACATTGTTCTGTACTGCCCTGCCCTGTTCTGTCTAGATATGGTATGTCATATACATTGTTCTGTACTGCCCTGTTCTGTCTAGCTGTGGCATGTCATATACATTGTTCTGTACTGCCCTGCCCTGTTCTGTCTAGATATGGTATGTCATATACATTGTTCTGTCTAGCTGTGATATGTCATATACATTGTTCTGTGCTGCCCTGCCCTGTTCTGTCTAGCTGTGGTATGTCATATACATTGTTCTGTACTGCCCTGCCCTGTTCTGTCTAGATATGGTATGTCATATACATTGTTCTGTACTGCCCTGTTCTGTCTAGCTGTGGCATGTCATATACATTGTTCTGTACTGCCCTGCCCTGTTCTGTCTAGCTGTGGTATGTCATATACATTGTTCTGTACTGCCCTGCCCTGTTCTGTCTAGATATGGTATGTCATATACATTGTTCTGTACTGCCCTGTTCTGTCTAGCTGTGATATGTCATATACATTGTTCTGTACTGCCCTGTTCTGTTCTGTCTAGCTGTGGTATGTCATATACATTGTTCTGTACTGCCCTGTTCTGTCTAGCTGTGCCATGTCATATACATTGTTCTGTACTGCCCTGTTCTGTCTAGCTGTGGTATGTCATATGCATTGTTCTGTACTGTCCTGTTCTGTCTAGATATGGTATGTCATATACATTGTTCTGTACTTCGCTAAGCTGTTCTGTCCAGTTGTGGTGTGTCCATCTTTACATTGTTCTGTACTGCCCTAAGCTGTTTTCTCTGTTTGTAGGATACCCTTCCATACACTGTTCTGCACTGTCCTACCCTGTTCTGTCTGGTTGTAGAAAACCCTTTCTCACACTGTGCTGCACACACATGCCTTAGTCTATCTAGTTGTTGGATATCCTTTCATGTGTTACACAGTCCAATCCTGGCCTGCCCTGTTTAGTTGAAGAATACCATTCTATACATTGTTCTGCAGTGCTGTACCCTGTCTGGCCTTGCTAATCAAAACATGCCATTCCATGCCCTGTCTTGCCATCTGATGCGTCCCTGAAATTTCCTGTTTCACAGTGTCTGTCCTCCCTTGGTACAGGCTGTCTCGATACTTTGTCCTGTACTGCCTTTTTCTTTCTTTTTTTTCTACTTTGAGTGGAAAGCTTAAAGCTGTGACTTTTTTTTCTTTTTTTTTTCTTTTTTAATTACCCTTGACTTGAAGTAGGTGTTAACGTGGTGATAGCCTTCAGATGACCTTAGTGATTGGCGAGGCTCTAAGCACCATAATTTAGTGATTTGCTTTCTTTTCTCCTTTCCCGCCTTCATTCCAGTTCATGCAATCCGTTTCCTTATACCACTGTGGCCTGTAATGCCATACCCTTCCATGTACTCACTGCACTTGTTGCCCTTGGAGCCCTGTCTGGAACCGCACACTGACCCAGTCCGACACAATGAGGATTTGGAGCATGGCTCTGCAATATCTATCTCTGCACAGACACACACGCGCGCGCGCATTCAAGCACACATTGTACTAAACGAAGAAGTATGGGAAAGCAAGAAAGAACAAAGAAGTTCAGGAACTGAAAGATGCCCGTGTACCACTATGTACAAGAGGAAATGTACCTGCCAGTTCTCTGACAATCATTGAGGCATGTCACCCCTGTCTATAACTGGGAAGGTTTGGCTCACGTTCTGCTCAGTCATCACTGTGAGCATGGTCTCTTCCCAGAAAGCCTGTATTTTTTTCCGTGAAGAGCGTGGCAGTGTTGTCAAGATAGTTGCTACATGCCAACTCCAGGGAAAATGCCAAAAGCAACACACTGACCTCATCGTGACCGTTGATTTGACCAAGGCATTGGAAACGGTTGGCAGATATAGCTTATGTGAGATAATGAAAACTCAATTCAGCACGATTGTTCGGTGAATCCACGATGGCATGATGATGGAATATTTGAATGTCAGCGACGAGTCGGATACTTTCCAATAAACGAACAGTGTGAAGCAAGGATGCGTTCTCACCCCTACACTCTTCAGCATGATCTCCTTGGCTATGCTGAATGATGCCTCCCGTGATCGCCATGATAGTGTACACGTCAGACTACAGGTCTGACAGTTGGCTATCCAGCCTCTGGTACCTGCAGGCCGTTACAAAGGTAAAGGAGCCCGTCATCAAAGACTTCGTATTTGCAGCAAGAGATGGACTGCTTCTCACGAGCCTTTGACAACATTTGTGTTACAATCAGCACATAAAAATATCAAAGTTCTGCACCAGCCCACACCGGGAAATCCCTACCAGGAACCACATAT
>NC_134910.1:3959100-3971600 GCF_041734735.1 Babylonia areolata | reverse complement strand
CATGTGGAGCATCAGAACCAAAGTGGAGGACAACGTGGCCATCAAAGCTGTCAGCAGGTGTTGCTAACCATGATGGGCTACAAACCCGGCAGAAAGTTTCTGGACGCTAATGTAAGCAGACGAAAGTTTCTGGACGCATTTGTAAGCAGACGACGTTGAACAATGACCTCAATGCCTCCTACAGCTGATTTGATACCACCGATTTCCCCAAAGCGTGCGACCGCTTTCTGTGAAGCCGAACCAGTGGGAGGACAGGCAGGGAGGAGGTGAGGTGCTGGAGCAGGAGGAGGTGTGTCGGCTCATCAGGTCAGTGTCGAGTTGAAGCTTCGCCAAGACTCCTTGGTGACATTGTTCGGGGACTCTGCCAGCAGTCCCTGGACTCTGGGCGCATCTCCTTCAGCTACCACTATCCCTGTCCCCACTACCCTCAATGACTACCACCCTGCACCCTGACCTCCTCCATCTACCACTATCCCTGTCCCCACCACCCTGCACCCTGACCTCCTCCATCTACAACTATCCCTGTCCCCACCACCCTGCACCCTGACCTCCAGCCCCCTTTTAAGTGTCTAGAGCATATGGAGCTTACTGCTGATGGCTACCCGCCCTTTTCAGGACCCCTGCACAGACTGCTGATGGCTACACGCCCTTTCAAGGGCCCCTACACAGACCACTGATGGCTACACGCCCTTTCTAGAACCCCCTACACAGACTGCTGATGGCTACACGCCCTTTCCAGGACCCCTACACAGACTGCTGATGGCTACACGCCCTTTCCAGGACCCCTACACAGACTGCTGATGGCTACACGCCCTTTCCATAACCCTCTGCACAGACTGCTGATGGCTACACACCCTTCCCAGGACCCCTGCACAGACTGCTGATGGCTACACGCCCTTTCCAGGACCCCTACACAGACTGCTGATGGCTACACGCCCTTTCCAGGGCCCCTGCACAGACTGCTGATGGCTACACACCCTTCCCAGGGCCCCTACACAGACTGCTGATGGCTACACACCCTTTCCATAACCTCCTGCACAGACTATTGATGGCTACACACCCTTTCCAGGAATCTGCACAGACTGCTGATGGCTACACACCCTTTCCATAACCCCCTGCACAGACTGCTGATGGCTACACACCCTTTCCAGGACCCCTGCACAGACTGCTGATGGCTACACACCCTTTCCAGGACCCCCTTCACAGACTGCTGATGGCTACACACCCTTTCCATAACCCCCTGCACAGACTGCTGATGGCTACACACCCTTTCCAGGACCCCCTGCACAGACTGCTGATGGCTACACGCCCTTTCCAGGACCCCCTGCACAGACTGCTGATGGCTACACACCCTTTCCAGGACCCCCTGCACAGAAGACGCCATCGTCGCCCACCGTTGTCCACTTTGTGCTGCAGCATTTGGATCGGCCGAGGACCTACGCCAAGCCACTCCTGTTCCTGGTCTTCTCTGCAGCCTTGAACACCATCCAGCGCCACTTCATGATTCAGAAACTGATGCTGATGGATGTCAATCCTCTGGTCCTCAGAAGGTTCTGTAGCCTCTTTGCAGACAGGCCACAATACGAGAGGTTCATCACTTCAGCAGATGTCTACACCACATACGGATTGCTACATGAGCCTGTTCTGTCCCCCCTGTTATTCACGCTTTACACCTCTGCTGTCACTCTACTGAGTTCTCAGATGACACATCACTGAACTGCCCCCATCTTGAAGAGCAAGACCCCCACCTAGAGCTCTGGTGATGTATATAATCTCGTTATTCTTGTATTCTGTTGCATGTTCATGGGTGACATTAGCAAAATATGGTTTTGTGTTATATTTCAAAGGGCGTACATACTGTTTAAACCCGATACATGAATGGACTTAATTAACAATGCCATTATGTCCTTTTCCACGTGTTGCAAGTGACAATATACTGATGTCAGATGCTCAATGGACAAACAGATACAAACACACGCACACACACACACACAGATTTATATACACAAACGCACGCACGCTGACACACACACTTATGCGGACGCGCACACACTCGCACAAAGTGAACGATTACACTAAATACCTTTGTTCACATACATGAGTGGATGAGTGAATAAAGCCCCAAAGTAACACCATACACTGGGATTACTTACTGCACTCGCTATTTATGCATTGAAGTCCAGTGTTGCAAGGCTTGCTACTGGAACACGCTGATCCAGCTTTCGGTTCTGTAAGCACCGCCCATACATACAAACACGCCCATATCACACACACACACACGCACACACATCTCTCTCTCTCTCTGGATATATATATATATATATATATATATATATATATATATATATATATATATATATATATATATATAGTCATTCTAGTCATGTTGAAAATACTGTTCAGCAGACAGAACCACACTTGAGATCATCATCGCCAAAGAACATGCTGGTTTCAGGGCAGGAAGAAGCATGACAGAGCCACCAGTGCAGTCATATTCAACGGCAGCACAGGCGAGGGGTACCGGATGATGGTAGGAGTCAGACAGGACTGTCCTCTCTCTCACACACTCTTCAATATCTACCTAGGGAGACTGATGACTGACGTACTGGAACAGGATGAAGGGTTGACACTTCAGTATTGGCAGCAGGGTCATCACGACCCTGCCGTTTGCTGATGACATTGACGGTCTAGCAGGCAATGAAGAGGAATTGATTAATCGTGTTGGGAGCTTTGACATAACATTGCATGGCTACGGCATGGAGATCAGTGCAGAAAAAAAAAGCACCAGTGGAATCAATCAAAAAGGACATCAAAGTGGAGGGCCAAAAACCTGAAACTGCCAATACTGAAAACTATATGGCATGACAAAAACACCTCTTTGGCATAACAAAAAATATACTCATGCGTACATTTATATATATATATATATATATATATATATATTTTTTTTTTTTTTTTTTTTTTTTTTCTGTATGCTTGTGAATTCTGGACCCTCACCGCTGACCTCCAGAGAAGAATTGAAGCTCTTAACATAAAATGCTACCGTAAGATCCTGAAGATCTCATACACAGACCACATCACAAAAAGGTAGGTCAGAAAACAGAAGAACTGCAGCCTTTGGGGCAAAAGACAGCATGCTTAGCACTGTGAAGAACAGACAAGTGATGTGGTATGGACGTGTGACGAGTTCAACAATCCTGGCAACACCATCCTGCAAGCCACAGTGCCAGGAGGAAGACGAAGGAGCAGACAGAAGAAGAGCTGGGAAGATAACTTCCGGGAGTGGACAGGCCTGTCGTTCGCTGAATCGCAATGAGCAGCCCATGACTGAGACAGCTGGCGGAAGATCGTCAGAGTCATCAGTGGCGCTTCCACAACCCTATCCGGCGTTACAAGACCAATGATGATGACGGTGATGATGATAATAACATACCTCTGCAATGAAAAAACAACACATATATGTGCATCTGTATACACCAAGACAATACTGCAATTTGCAATCAATCACACACGCACACACACAATATGCCCTACACACGCATGCACACGCACATGCGGACACACACAAAGTGCACATACACAGAAAACACATACCCTCAGGCACACACAAACACACTGCGTGGTGATTTCAATACAGGGTAAATTGGAGTGGGTAGGAGGAGGCAGACTGAAGACGAACAGCTATGCTTCATCACACCATTTGAACAGGTGGCCTGTATTCAAATTTGTTTTGAAAGAGGGCAGCGTTGGTGAGTGACGGATATGCTGATTTTAGATTGAAGGTGCTTGCTAGTAAAAGGCCCTTTGGCCACATGTCTTTGAAGATATTTTGGGGACTCTAAGGAGCTTTTCAACAGAAGACCTGAGAGAACGGGACTGGATGTAGGTATAATTAAAGGACAGAGGATAAGTCAGATGGAACAGATCCTTTAAAGTGGCGATTAGCCAATATGCCAACTGTGCACTGAATTATGTGCCTCATTGGCAACCAATGAAGTTGACGCAAGAATTGGGTAACGTGATTCATTCTGACTTTCTGAAAATGATTCTTGCGGCATTTTTTTTTTCAAAATCTCTCTCTCTCTCTCTCTCTCTCTCTCTCTCTCACACACACACACACACACACATTACAGTCATCAGTAATTAAAATCTTGGTTTAATTCTTAACTTAAATAACTGATTTGCAGTTCGCGTGGGGTGGGGGCATAAGAGGGAGGATGTAAATCTCTTCTCCCATTAATGCTCAAGTTAGCCATTTTTGTTTTTGTTTTGAGGTTAGCACACATGACAAGCAACAGCTGTGTCAAGCTGTTTGGCGCTTATTGGGTTTTACAAAGACAAACTTCACACAGCTTAGCAGGAACTCCTTTTTATGTTAAGAATATAAACACCACCACCACCACCACCACCAACAACAACAACAATAAAACAGCAGTAAACTGAAGGGAAAACCCCATAATCTTAAATAAACATTTTCTTTGTACAAGTGGACAAAGATTATACACGACCTATGGGTGCCAGTAACAAGGCATACTTATCCGCAGTAGCCTTTAAGAAAATTTTGATAGTAGAAAACACAGAAGAAGGAAAAAAGCCACTGCACTACAACGATGATGGGCACGTTGGATGATACATGATATGTGTAACATAAAAAAAGCCCACAACATTCTTGGTTTAACTTTTGATCTTACAAACTGATTAGCTCTTTGGGTGGGGGTTGATTAGGAGGTGGCGTGTGAGCATAAACTGGATAGATAGGTAGACAAACAGACAGATAGACAGATAGATCGACAGATCCATAGACAGACATATTGATGGAAAAAAAAACTCGTGTAAACACACAACTGTGAGCTCCCTTGCTTTGTTCAGTTTCCAGAGCATAATTTATTTTCAAGGCGTTCTACCAGTTTCTACTATTTCTTCCTTTCACAACATATTTTGCTGCCCTGTTTTCTTCCTTTCACCCTTCATTGGCAGTCAGTTGATAGTAACTGTGTACTGCAGTGTGACTTTTCCCTGCAAAAAGAACACTACTACAAATAGAGATGGCAGTGCTGTCAATGCTGAGATGCCTTAACAGACAAAAACTGCGGTCACGTCAGGCAAGCATTTGTCTCCTTCTCTCTGAAATAAATCATGCGGTCCCCAGATGCTGACTACAAAGGGCCTATACGCTTTCTCTCTCCCTCCCTCTCTCTCCCTCTCTCTCTCTGACGGTAATCATTTGATTTCATTTATATGCATCTTTGTAAAGTTATTTTAAAATAACGGAAGGAATATTTAGGTGTTTTTGGCTACCTTCACCTGCTTTGTTCCGCTATCACGTTGTACGAAAGCAAACACATGTGTGTGTGACATGTACGTGCACGTGCACTAAAGGACATGCTGAATACACTCAAGATATATGAACTCATACATGCTCACATTTATTGTCTGCCTGTTCACGCGTGCACGGACACTCACACACGTACACATACACACAGAGACACATGCACACAGACAGACAGACAGACAGACAGACACACACACACACACACAAAGAGAGAGGTGGAGCAAGGTGATACTGACTACAAGAGAAATCCTCAGCAAAAGTGGATTCTTCAGCACTGCAGACACACTTGCCGTCCTCACACTTCCCGAACTGACAGACCGATGCTGTGCAGTCAGATCCGATCCGTCCTGTTACTGGCTCTGTGATCACATAGCATGGCTGGTGTGACAGAAAAATAGGAAACACTAAAACACATGGGACGAAAGAACGGGGAACAAAAATAACACATCTGTTTTCGGTTTTTGTCCTGTCTGAACTTGTAAGAAAGCTCTAAACTTAATAGGATGGGCCTTACACAGCTTTCAAAGATTCGTAGAAACCTTTACTGTGTCTTTTGTTGACACAATGTTGAGTTTTCCCGGTTTCCTCTACCTACCACTTGTCCTTGGTGTCGCAGTGATTTTGTTCAGTACGTTGCAGTTAGCTCAGAATAACGCCTCTCTCTGTGGGGAGGATGGATTGGGCACGTGGGCCTGGTTTGTGCCCTCTTTCTTTTTTTGGGGGGTGGGTGGGGGGCTGGGGGTTGGGGGTGAGGTTCTTTGTCAAACCAGTCCTTGTTTTCTTTGCATGAGAAACCCAGGTGACTCTTCAGAGGCCTTTTGGACTGTTGCTGATAGGGTTTCATATAAACAACAAAAAGAAGACATGTAATATTAAAATGACAAGCTACGACAAACCCGGAACAGGGTTGATACACAGACACATTTTGTTTAAACACGTAAGAAAAATATGTCAAGAAAAGATGAATACCCTACAATTTTCAGAAAGTGGAATACTACTACTTATAATAATAACAACAGACATTTATACAACACGTTTATACAGAAACACTGCTCAAAGCACTTTTCGTTGCCCACTCCCCTTCTCCTCTATCAATACCCCACAGCCCCCCCCCCCCCCCCCCCCCCCCCCCTCCACACACACACACACACACACACACTCACACAAGGCAAGCACGTGCCAGAATACACTCATGCAACTGAACATTGTTAACCACCCATCCACCTATGACGCCCTCCAGAAAACGCATCCCTGCAACACGCACTCAGGCACATACATGCACACGAAAGCACGGATACTCGCTAGCGTTCCGCCACACACACACATGGCAAACGGCCTATGGCTTCTCTACAATAAAACATGCATTTCAAACCAGAGCATACCAAGACCAGCACACAAAATAATTGGGAAAAAAAAGATACCATTGATGGAAACATGTATTTTCAGAGCAGGCTTAAAAGATTTTAGCGAGACAGGATGTCGCCAGTTTTCTCGCATTTTCTATTTATACTTGTAAAATGACTCCCACTAGTCCAGCCATAAACAAGAGGTCAGTCAGTTATCAATCAACGGACACCAGATACTTACTGCACTGATTTCCGGCCTGATTACCAACGTGAGTGTTACACTTGCATTTCCCCTGCTCACACAGGGCGCCAATGGTGCAGTCTGAAGTTTTTTGACAATTCTGGTTTACTTCCTTCTCTGAAATGATTAAAAGGGGAACATTATATAATAACAGTTTATATAGGGAGAGAACAACAGGTGTATGATAGAGACAGCCCGACATAATCAAAGAAAAAATATAATACTGTACAAGAAGAAATCACATCAGAAGCTGGGTCACATTTCAATCAATCATGGAAGTGGGTTCGTCCGTCGGGATCGACGAGGACCATCTAGTCATCCTGGGGGTGGGTGGGTTGGGCTCTGTGGGTGCGCAGATGACTGGTCAGACCAATCCGCGCCCGGAAGGTTCTGATGCAGTGTGGACAGGGGATGGTGGCGGCTGTCGGGGACTTGCTGGCACTGCTATTCCTGGCCTGTCTGCGTTGCTCTGCTGCAGCGATTCTGTTGGCCTCACAGGATTTGGCGCCTTTGTGGACAGCTGAACGCCACTTTGGTCTGTCCATTGCATTCAACTCCCATGTGTCTCGGTTGATGCTGAAGGCCTTCAGAGAAGCTTTCAGAGTGTCTTTGAAACGCTTCTTTTGGCCTCCATGGGAGCGCTTGCCATGTTGGAGTTCGCCGTACAGCAGTTTCTTGGGGAGCCGGTGGTCTGGCATGCGAACTACATGGCCTGCCCAGCGCAGATGGGCCTGCATCAAGATGGTGTAGATGCTGGGCAAGTTTGCACGAGTGAGCAGCTCTGTGTCAGGGATCTTCTCTTGCCACTTTATGCCGAGACGTTTTCTGAGGCTAGTGGTGTGGAAGTGGCTCAGCTTTTTGGCATGGCGTTTGTAGACCGTCCATGATTCACATCCATAGAGCAGTGTGGTGAGAACTATGGCCTTGTATACTTTGAGCTTCGTCTCCAGGGTGATGCCTCTCCTGTTCCAAATGTTCTTATGGAGTCTGCCGAAGGCAGCGCTGGCTTTGGCGAGTCTGGCATTCACCTCGTCGTCGATGACAACTGTGCGAGAGAGTGTACTGCCCAGGTATGTGAACTTGTCCACCGCGTTCAGTCGTTGCCCGTTGATGATGTTTGGTTCAACGTAAGGCTTTCCTGGAGCTGGCTGGTGCATCACCTCAGTCTTCTTTGTGCTGATTGTGAGGCCAAAGTTGTCACAGGCAGCAGATAACTTGTCAACACTGTGTTGCATGTCAGCTTCGGAGGCAGTGTTGAGAGCACAGTCATCAGCAAACAGGAAGTCGTTGACGGTGTCTGTCCTCACCTTGGTTTTTGCTTGAAGCCTCCTGAGGTTAAAGAGTGAGCCATCTGTGCGGTACCTGATGCCAATGCCTACGTCAGCGTCTCTGAAGGCATCTGTCAGCATGGCTGGAAACATGAGACTGAACAGGGTGGGGGCAAGAACACACTCTTGCTTGACTCTGTTGGAGACAGGGAATGGTTCTGAAATCTCTCCGTTGTCTTGGACTCGGGCCAGCATCCCATTGTGTAGTTGCCATATGATGGTGATGAACTTTCTGGGACATCCGTACTTCACCATGATTCTCCAAAGGCCATCTCTGCTAACAGTATCGAAGGCCTTGGTCAGATCGACATAGGTGGAGTAAAGGTTGGCGTTCTGTTCCTGACACTTCTCCTGGAGCTGCCTGGCAGCAAACACCATGTCGATAGTCCCGCGTTCTTTCCGGAAGCCACACTGGCTCTCTGGTAGGAGACCTTGCTCAAGGTGCGCTATGAGACGGTTGAGCAGCACTCTGGCCCGAGTCTTTCCTGCGACGGACAGCAGGGATATTCCACGATGGTTGTCACAGGCCTGACGATTTCCTTTGCGCTTGTACAGGTGTATGATGGAAGCGTCTTTGAAGTCCTGTGGAACTGCCTCATGCTGCCAGATGAGCTGGAACAGCTGATGAAGCTTCTCAGTCAGCGCCATACCACCTTCTTTGTAGACCTCAGCTGGAATGGAGTCTGGGGCTTTGCCATTGGATAGCAGACGGATAGCTTTCTGGGTCTTCTCCAGAGTTGGAATGGCATCCAACGACTCACTGACTGGCACCTGGGTGAGTCGGCCAATGGCTTCATCATTGATGGTGGAGGGGCGGTTCAGTACACTGTCAAAGTGTTCAGCCCATCTCTCAAGGATCCCGTCCTTGTCAGTAATCAGGGTAGAACCATCAGCACTGAGGAGTGGAGCAGATCCGGAGGTGGTGGGACCGTAGACTTCTTTCAGGCCATTATAGAAGTTCTTCATATCGTTCCTGTCTGCAAAGCCCTGGATCTCATCAGCTTTGTTGCTCAACTAGGAATCCTGCATCTGCCGCAGCTTCAGCTGGATGGTGCTGCGTGCGCTCTTCAGTATGTCTTTCTTTGACTGTGACTTGGGATCTTCAATGTGGGCTCTGTAGGCCTGGCGTTTGTCTTCTAGCAGCTGCTTGATCTCAGTGCAGTTCTCATCAAACCAGTCTTTGTGCTTCCTGACAGAAGGCCCCAGGTGCTCCATGGCAGTGTTGTACACCGTCTCATGCAGTGCGCCCCATGCTGCCTCCACATTCTGGTTGTCCAGCACGGTGGACTCAAGGCATTCCTCCAGGGTGTCAGCAAAGCTCTGCTTGATGTTGCCTAGCTCCAGCTTGTTGACATTCAGGCGTTTGAGTGCTTTCATGCCCTGAGGCCGTCTCTTTGGCTGGATGCGGAGGTTGAGCTTGGAGACGATAAGGTGGTGGTCTGTCCAGCACTCGGCGCCGCACATGGCCCTCGTGACTCGTACGTCATGCCTGTCCCTCTTCCAGACGATGACAAAGTCGATGAGATGCCAATGCCCAGAGCGAGGATGCATCCATGACGTCATGTTACGGGTAGGGAGGCAGAAGATGGTGTTTGTGATAAGAAGGTCGTGCTCAGCACATGTCTGGAGAAGTAGCTGGCCATTGCTGTTACAGTTACCAACCCCATGCTTCCCAATCACTCCTTCCCAGGAGGTGCTGTCACAACCAACTCTCGCGTTAAAGTCACCAAGAATGATGAACTTGTCTGCGTTGGGAACAGTGGTGATGACAGCGTTCAGGTCCTCGTAGAACTTGTCCTTGATCTCATCTGGGTTGGTCATGGTGGGCGCGTAGGCGCTGACAATGATGGTAAACTTCTTCCCGTTGCATATAGGGAGTTTCATCGTCATCAGGCGATCGTTCACTCCTTTCGGGGGGCCAGCCAGCTTGCCAACGAGGGTTGTCTTCACTGCAAAGCCAACTCCAGCATCACGTCTCTCTTCAGGTCCGCGACCACTCCAAAAGAAGGTGTAGCCTGCGCCTCGCTCACAGAGTTCGCCTTCTTCTGCCAGTCTGGTCTCACTTAAGGCAGCGATGTCGATGTTGTACCTGGCTAGTTCACTCGCAATGAGCGCTGTGCGTCTCTGTGGTCTGTCCGAGTTGCCTCTGTCCAGAAGCGTACACACGCTCCATGTGGCAATGGTCAATGGGGTGCTCCTTGTTTTCTTCTTTCTTTCCTTTGTGTGTCGACTGCTTGAGTAGGGTCCCCATCAGCCGCGGTATGCTGACTAGGGTGGTGTGGAGCAGGCAATGTTTAGGGCACCTTTTCTAGCCCCTTCCTCATGCCATGGAGGTGAGCAGTGCTGTCCTGAAGAGGGCTGCTCAATCGCTCAGGGGGCTGCCGATCTCCACCGCTGCTCCAGTCGGTGAAAAACGACCCTATGGCCTGAGCCGCCTGTTTGCAGGTCTGCGGCTACGACTGCCAGTGTACCCACACCTGTCGCTTCGTCGCTCGCCTGTCGCCACAGGGCTTGGGAAAAATGATGGTATTGATGAAGGATGACTGATAACTTGCGCGATGACTTTGTTTATAGTGAGACGGAGTTGCGCACCGTCGACCTCACTCTCTTGTCCGAGACCGTCTGTATCCAGTGGCAAGACGAGGTCAAGGCGACTGGAGATGGAAACGGATGCAGTGGATGACCAGGATGTCCTATGTGCCTCATCCTACCCTCAGCACTCCACAGTGCTCTGCTGCAACCGCCTTCCTCTCCGTTGAACCATGAAGGTTTCTTCCGCAGAGTCCGCCAGATCCAGTCTTCACATGCTTGGGTAGACAAGCCCTAACTCACCGAGAGTTAATCATGGAAGTACATCGTGAACAATGAAGTTGCAATTGATTCTGGAGATGAGAACGCAGCCAAAATTCACACACACACACACACACACACACACACACACACACACACACGGCCACATGGTGAGCCAATAGAAGCAGATATCAGGTCTTGTCTCCCCTTTCTGCTGGACTGACGGTTCTGGCCGAGGCCCTGAAGACGCTTCTCCTCAAATGCCAGAAACCCATTTGTAGACAGTCAGTCACTGGTATCACTTTATCCTGGGTGAAAAGACAGGATGAATGGAAGCCATGGCTTTCCCAAGCGACATGACTTTCATCTCAGACAAGATTTACCATCAAGCCGCCACTCCAAATTCTATCAGGGATTGACCCCTTAGCCTCAGACTTTTCCACAAGTCAGTGGGGCCATTCCCCCTTGGCTGGAAGATTTCTAGAACCCGGGGACGACATTTTCATGCGAGATCGATTCCGGGCTTTTCTCCAGTCTCATTCTTTCATTAGTGACATGGAGGTATGGAGATTCGATCTCAGCTCATGAAGAAGGAGTCATTTATGACTTATTCATGACCTGATTCACTGACAAATGATGATGATGATGATAATAACGATATTATTAACATTGATAATGATAATAATGATGATACTAATGATGATAAGATACACAGATAAATAAATAGATAAACCACCTGGAATGTTGATTTTACAACGATTTACTCTATCCTAAATGATATGGACTGTGGTAAACATTATGAAGGTTTTCCGATTGGGGCTGTTTTGTGTCAATATAGATGAACTATATTTACAGAAATATTAAGTCTACTGTCACTGTTGACTGGCCAGTTATCGTCTAGGTTTTTGAGAGAAGCTGTAGACAGGGTGATCCAGTTCTATAGTATTTGTTCCTACTTTTTGCTGGAATCATACGGACGAAATTATTGACTCAAAATTGTGCTATGGCAACGTAAAGTAAGTAAATAAATGAAAATTAATGGAATACAAAATGAAGTATCAAGCAGGTTCCACATAAATAGAAATGAACTGAAATTAAAAGAAAAAAACTATGTAAATGCTATTCGCCACAAAGATTTAATCGACACCGTTTATGAACTTAATTCACTGGGTTTAGATTAAAAAAAGCAATCAATTGTAAACACCCCCCCACACGCACATGCACACACGCACGTAGGTAATACACACACGGGCGCGCTTATGCAAGTGTCCACACACAGTCACACCCGCCATAAAGACCAGTTTATATCATTATTGTTAAGCACATGCATATGTCAAAAATTGCTCCCAGCACAGCAAGAACACCGTGGTACTCACTGCAGAGGCTTGGGTTGAGCAGAGTGTCACACACAGTATTTGAAGTACACTGGCCCTTTTCACACTGGCTGCCCAAACTCGATTCTG
>NC_134910.1:3906600-3956600 GCF_041734735.1 Babylonia areolata | reverse complement strand
CAAGGCTCTTGACTGGTTCATCTGACACGGCTGGAATGGCTTGTTTGGCTACAGTGAATGTGACCGTTTCAGCTACCTTTCCTTTACGCAGGAAGTGGCCCCGTGATTTCTTTGGTTTGAAGTTCATCCTGGCTAAGGCAACTAGCTTGTCCAACTGCTTCAATATTTCATGGGTGTCATCCTCTTTTGTTGAAAGGGCCGTTGTGTCATACATGAAGGCTTTCAAAGGAGGTATCTGGTATCCATTACCAAGGTCGGTTTGATCCTTGCCCTTCATTGATGCCTTCAAGATCACTTCCATTGCTAGAACGAACACGACTGGAGAAACTGCACAGGCCATGGCTATGCCCATTTCCAGATTAATCCAGTCTGTCGTGTATTCCTTGGTGATGAACAGCACTGAGAAGTCATGGAAATACTTCTTCAACATTTCCCTGATTTGTGTTGGAACATGGTGCATCTTGAGAGCCTGGTGGATCAGTTCATGAGGAACTGACCCATACGTATTTGCCAGATCCAGACATTCCACGTAAGGTCCTCTTTCTCTGTCTTTGCTCTTTGGATTGTATCCCAAATCATTGTGGCATGTTCTGCACAGCCAGGAATTCCTGGGATGCCGCCTTTCTAGACTGATACATCTAGGTACTTGTTTCTGTGAGGTAATTTGTCAGTCTTGCAGCCATGACAGAGAAGATTTTTCCTTCGACATTCAGGAGCAAATATTTGTCTGGACATTCCAATGGTACTAGGATTTTGCTCTTTCGGGATGTACACGCCATTAGCTATCATCCACTTGTCGCTGATCTCCAGGTTCATCCATGCTGATCTTATCACTCTGTGGAGCCACTCAAGGACTTTAGGACATTTCTTGTACAGCGGGTACGGTATTCCGTTTGGCCCTGGTTTTCTTGACCACTTTCTGAACTTCCTCAAGGGTTGATGGTTTATCACTGAACTTCTTCTCTGGTTTCCTGGGATGAACCAAACCCTTGAGATCTAGTGGTTTCTTGCTTTGCGGATCGGAATATGTTCTCCTGAGATGCTGTTCGAGTGTTTCTTTGTCCACTGTGAGTATCCCTAATTTGAGCTGCTCGAACAGTTTCCTGGCGAACTGAAAAGGGTCTCGGAAGGAACAGTCTTGTGTCTCCTTCTTTTTGCTCCTTTTCCTCCTTGCTGAATCTGCTTTACTAAGGCACTGTACTTTGCTTTCGATTCTTTCAAGTCTTCATCCTTTTCTTGAGCTTTCTTTTTTGAATTTCGGATGTTGTCCATTTCTCGTTGTTGCCTGGATTTTTGAGGAGGTGTTCTTGTCTTTGGTTCTTTCATTCCACAAGTTTCCCGACAGGCTGCTCTTTCAGCGCATCGTGTTGGGGCTATTTTCTGGTCTAACTCTTCCCATTCCGTTTTCGCACTTGCAGGTGGCAAGTCTACTTCCCGGCGTTTTGCTTCAGGATCTTGTGCAAATGATTCGTCTGAATTATCAGCGTGGATGTCCTTGGAACTGTGGTTAGAATTCTGGCCTTGGTTTTCCGACGTCTTATCTGCTGGTGCAGTGCGCTACTGAGCATTCGTCAGATTCTTCATGCAACTCATTTGGGTCCTGAGGATCTTCATGCCAAGCTCAGTGGGCAATTTCCGCAAACAGACACATGGAAATTCCATCGGTTGTGAAATATTTCTTGTCTTAGAGAAAACCGAAAGGGAGAAAAGGAAAAGAGGGTGTCGACAACGACAATCATGATAATGATGGTGACATTAGTGAGGACGGCGACGGTGATGACACAATATTGTGGTTTTTTGTTGTTTTTTTATGTGCATACGAGCGTGTGTGTGTGTGTGTGTGTGTGTGTGTGTGTGTGTGTGTGTGTGTGCACTCTCTCTTGGAATAAAGATGAAAACAAAACAAAACAAAAAAAACAACAACAAAACAACCCAAACCATAATCTAGGAAAGGGATATATGTTTAGTTCTTTTTAGTAGAACTCGTCGGACTGACTGTCTTACTCACTGCATCTGCCCCCTTCACAGACAGCTGCGGTAACACACTGTTCACTTCTGCATTTGCTCTCTACAATCCGTCCTGCAACAAGAGCACAGGCACACTGGTCAAGTGAAGTGGGTATCAAAGGTTCTAACTGAGGTTTGATTTTGCTTGGTTGCATTGTAAGCGACATAATGGGCTTGTCGAAATGAATGTAGATACCAAGAATGGTCAAATAAGCGAAAAATATATTTCAATTTCATGATAATTCTTTATCATCGCATTCTTTTCCTACTGTTTTACAAACACACACACACACACACACACACACACACATATATATATATATATATATATATATATATATATATATATATATATATATATATATATATATATATATACAGAGAGAGAGAGAGAGAGAGAGAGAGAGAGAGAGAGAGAGAGAGAGAGAGAGAGAGAGATGTATATTATAGTTTCCGGATTTCTTTCTTAGTTACAGTAAGACGAAATGCAAAGAAACAAAACCACTGTGACAAAAAAAAGCAAATAAATAAATGAATACATAGATAAACGAATGAGTATACAAATGAACAACAAAAACTATCAAATACGAGGGTCATTCAATAAATAAGGTGAATTTTTTCGGTATAAGGACTTCTAATACAGATAGAAGCTTACTTTTTTCTTATTGTTTTCTGTTTTACTTCTTTTTCACATGGATTTAATTTGTTTTGCAGATTAAAAAAAAAAAAAAAAATTGAGAGTTTTGGCGATTAACAAAGATGGCCGACCAAGAAGCATGCTCCAGGATTGAACAGCGGTCAGTTATCAAGTTTTTGGTTGCTGAAGGGTGCAAACCAGTTGAAATTCATAGGAGAATGTCAACTGTGTATGGTGCCAAATGTTTCAGCCGAAAAAATGTCTACAAGTGGGCTAAATTGTTTAAAGAAGGACGTAGGCTCTCCAGTGAAGAAGAAGTTCAAGTCCCAGCGGTCCACGAGGAAGGTGATGCTCACCGTTTTTTGGGATATGCAAGGCCCAATCACCATTTCATTCCTTGAGAAAGGAAGCACTGTGAACAGTGCCAACTACTGTGAACTGCTGAGGCAGGTCAAGAAAGACATAAAGAACAAACGCAGGGGTCATCAGTCAGAAGGAGTCATCTTGCATCATGACAACGCAAGGCCTCACACAGCAGCCCGAACGGTGCAGACCATCAACGAGCTGGGCTGGGAACTGCTCCCTCATCCCCCTTACAGCCCAGACCTTGCCCCTTCAGACTTTCACCTGTTTGGTCCCTTGAAAGCGTTCACGAGAGGCACGAAGTTTGAAAGTGACGATGAAGTCAAAAGTGTAGTGAGCGACTGGCTGAGACATCAGTCCAAAGATTTTTACGCTGAGGGAATACGGAAGCTTGTGCACAGATGGGAAAAGTGTGTGACAGTGCTGGGAGACTACGTTGAAAAAAAAAGAAAAAAAGAAAAAAAAAAGTAAGCTTCTATCTGTATTAGAAGTCCTTATACCGAAAAACTCACCTTATTTATCGAATGACCCTCGTATATACCCGTTAAATCAAACAGAAACTCACTGCACTTTTTGTTATCACAGACGGAGCCACTGACACAGACAGCTGTTTCACTGACATTGATACATTTTGACCCGACGCTCAGTACTGCAATGAACACACACACACACACACACACACACACACACACACACACACACACACACACACACACACACACACACAAAGCAATTATCGGTGACGAGTATTTGCACAGGTGCAACCTGCCCAAACGTTGCCATTGGTAACAAGGTCTGGAATACCTGTGGGTGGGTGGGTGAGAGAGAGAGAGAGAGAGAGAGAGAGAGAGAGAGAGAGAGAGAGAGAGAGAGAGAGAAAACGAAGTGTTTTTTTTTTTTTTTTTTATTGAGGGAAGTGGAATAAGCATACATGTGCTTTTTTCATCCAGCCCTCAGGGCAAAGAGAAAATGAAAAAAAGAAAATGAATCAAAACATCCACAAAATAACAAAGAGATGTAGAAATAAGGACATGACATTCACATACACATTTAAACATACACATGTACATAATCCTGATATAAACATCATATTCTGAAAAGAAAAAAAAAAAAAATCAATCACCCCCTCCAAAAAAAAAAAAAAAAAAAAAAAAGCACACACACACAAAGTATGCAGGACACTGATTGTGGTTGTACAGCATTAAGTATTCCAGCGCACTGCACCAGCAGGTAAGACGTCGGAAAACCCAGGATTTAAAACATAGTGCCAAGGACATCTTCGCTGATAATTCAGACGAATCAATCGTATAAGATCGTGATGCCAAACACATAAAAAAAAAAAAAAAAAAAAAAAACGGAAAGGGAAGAGTTGGACCAGAAAATAGTTGATAGCGCTGATGGGAAAGAGCACCTTGGAACACAAGTTAGCCACCTGCGGAGATATCGTGTATGCAACCTGACCGGAAACCTATCGAGTGAAAGAACCAAAGACAAGAACACCTCCTCAAAAATCCAGGTGACAACGAGAAATGGACAACATCTGAAATGCAAAAGGAAAGCTCAAGAAAACGATGAAGACAGCTTCAGAATTTGAGAAGCAGGGTCTACAGAAACTTTGGAAAGACTTGAAAGTAAAGCACAGTGCCCTCAGTAAAGCAGAATCAGCAAGAAGGAAAAGAAACAAAAAGAAGAAGACACAAGACTGCTTCTTTCGAGACCCCTTTCAGTTCGCCAGGAAACCGTTCGAGCAGCTCAAATCAGGGACACTCACAGTGGACAAAGAAACACTTGAACAGCACCTCAGGAAAACGTATTCTGATCCGCAAAGCAAGAAACCACTAGATCTCAAGAATTTGGTTCATCCCAGGAAACCTGAGAAGAAGGTCAGCGATAAACCACCAACCCTTAAGTGGAGTGATGGCCTAGAGGTAACGCGTCCGCCTAGGAAGCGAGAGAATCTGAGCGCGCTGGTTCGAATCACGGTTCAGCCGCCGATATTTTCTCCCCCTCCACTAGACCTTGAGTGGTGGTCTGGACGCTAGTCATTCGGATGAGACGATAAACCGAGGTCCGTGTGCAGCATGCACTTAGCGCACGTAAAAGAACCCACGGCAACAAAAGGGTTGTTCCTGGCAAAATTATGTAGAAAAATCCACATCGATAGGAAAAACAAATAAAGCTGCATGCAGGAAAACATACAAAAAAATGGGTGGCGCTGTAGTGTAGTGACGCGCTCTCCTTAGGGAGAGCAGCCCGAATTTCGCACAGAGAAATCTGTTGTGATAAAAAGAAATACAAATACAAAATACAGAAAGTGGTCAAGAAAGCCAGGGCCAAACGGAATACCGTACCTCCTGTACATGAAATGTCCTGAAGTCCTTGAGTGGCTCCACACCCGTGAAATACTGAAGCGGCTGAACGAGCTAGTTGCCACAGCCAGTATGAACTTCAAGCCAAAGAAACCACAGAGCCTCTCAATGCGTAAAAAAAGGTAGCTGAAACGGTCACATTCACTGTAGCCAATCGAGCCATTCCAGCCGTGTCAGATGAACCAGTCAAGAGCCTTGGAAGATGGTATGACAAGTCCCTGAAAGACACAAAAGAGGAAAGGAATCCAAGCAGACAACAGAAGGCCTGCATATCATAGACCAGTGTGGCCTTCCTGGCAAATACAGAGTGTGGTGCCTACAGTACATGCTGATACCAAAGCTCCTGTGACCTCTCCTGATATATGGTATCAGCTGTAGCACAGTCAAGTCGATTGAGGCAAAGATCAACAAGTACACACGCAAATGGCTTGGTGTTCCAGCTGGTCTCACTGACGTGGCACTCTACTGTCGCCAAACAAAGCTGAGGCTGCCTCTGAAGTCCCTTGTCGAAGAATACAAGGTTGGGAAGGCAAGACTTCTCAGCATGCTCGAAGACTCGGGTGACAGTATTGTGAGAGCCAACCAACCCAAGCTGAAGTTCAGCAAGGCCAACAGGGGCAGTGGACAACATGGGAAAATGCACTCCAAAGGAGCCTCAGTGGGAGCAGCATGTGGAACATGGCCCCTCTGAGGATCAGCTTCATCCTGTAATCTGTGTACGACCACCTTCCCTCGAATACCAACTTGGTGAAATGGGGGAAAGCAGATTACTCTGAATGCCCACTCTGCCATGGCAAACAAACAGTGGAACATGTCCTCAGCTCATGCAAAGCGGCGTTGAGCCAAGGACGGTACACATGGAGGCACACCCAAGTGTTAAAAGAAATTGCACACGTGGTGAGCACTGTCGAAGGAGCACCAACCCCACCAGAAGTTCCAGTGGAGTTCCGCTCGGCAGAAGGTAAAGACTGGCCAGGAACAGCATTCAAAGTTTCCAAAGCATGGAAACGTGGGCTGCTTGATGGTGCCGAAAATTGGGAATGCACAGTTGACCTACCAGAGGGGAAGAAACACCCAGAAATCATCAGCAAGAGTGGCATGGGACCTGACATGGTACTCCACTCCAAGACAACGAAACAAGTGTTTCTGATTGAGCTCACTGTGCCATACGAAAGCAGAATGGGAGAAGCCCACATCTATAAGAAAAGGCGACAATACAAGGGCATCCAGGAGTCATGACCTGGATGCAGCCCAGCCCCTTGAGTGTAAGGAGTTAAGAGCCGAAACACTTGACTGAGGGTGGCTTCTTCTCTGAAGACCTTGTGCTGTCCAGCTCTCCCTAGAGTTTCTTATCACTCATAACGGTTAGACATACAATTAAACTGTATATGCGTATTCAATAAGATAAAGTCAAATTAAGTAGGATTGTTGACATATTTGTCCATAAGGTGTGTATGGTAATGTTGTTTTTTTAATTCCTGAATGCTTTTCTGAACATTAAAACTGGATGAAATATTGTTCCATAAACAGCCTCCTGTATAAATGAGACTGGATTTAAACAGATCTACTCTTGAAATGGGGATCTTAATCTTGTTGGTCTGACGGACTACCGTCGTGGGAACTCTGTCTCTCAAAGGTGGAGAATAATTAGACATGATATTAGAAATTAAATGTGCTTTGTTATATTCAAGTTCGAGCTTTAGGGGAAGAATATTTAAATGTCTGTAGTCGTCAGCAGTCAGTGATGAAGATTTCAGAAGGATTAATTTAAGAGCTCGTCTATGCAGATTTAGTAAAGGTTTTAGTATATTATCGCCAGCTGAATCCCAGAGTGTTGACACATAGTTAATATGTGATTCAATATAAGCAACAACAAAAAAAGAATACTTTTCGACAATGCAAATCAAGAAAATGTTTCATTCTGGATAGCTTATACATCTTTTTGGATAGAGTTTTGCATAATGACATAATATGTCATATGGATTGTATCGCCTGCAAACATCTCACATAATGCATTAATAAATAGAGGGAAATCATTTATAAACAGAAATTAATATTGGACCAAAAATTGAACCTTGAGGAACTCCATAACAGATAAACTGTAAAGAGGATTGAGATTCATTAAATGAAATGAGGATATGAGTTCAAGTGTATTCCCAGAAAAGCCATACAATTTTTGTTTTTTTTTCAAAAGAAGAATGTGGTCTACCACATTGAATGCCTTCATAAAATCCACCATGAGAACACCAGTAATTTCATTACTGTTTATATTTGTGAGCCACTGTTCGACTAAATTATTGAGGACTGTGTGACAGGAGTGCTTGGACCTGAAACCAGATTTATTTGGATGAAATAGTTTGTAGTTATTGAAATGATTGAGGACTTAATGTGTTTTTCTAAACGTTTTGGCAATATTGATAAGATTGAAATTGGTCTGTAATTTGAAGGGTCTGTACGGTCTCGTGACTTAAAAAAATGGGTACTACTTTCGCGACTTTAAAATATTTAAGAATTATCTTTTTTTCTTGTGATATCAACATAGGTTATAGACATAAGCAAGTGTTTCGGGGGGGGGGGGGGGTGTATGGGTGTGGGTGTGGGTGTGAGAGTATTTTTGTTTGTGGACGATTCCATAAACTGGCAGAAACAAAATAAAAATATAAACATGAAGAGATTGAAGAACTGAAAATAAATAAATACATAAATGAATAAAAACCGAGAGACGAACGAACGTACGGACTGACGACTACACGGAGGGATAGCGGAGTGACACACAGGAGAAGCTTCTCACTGTATCTGTGATGCCCGAAGACCTCCATCTCGCAAACGTACAGGCCAGCAATGCTTCTTCGTGCGATAAAGACGTATTTCCCAATTATTGGCTTTGTGCATAGTAAAAGTGCTGCTGTCCCAGCACTGACTCGACGCTTTTCCAAGCCACAGTTGAACTCCTTTGGTGGCGGTGGGAAGCGAAATCTCAGTACGTCAGTCACTACCACGTAATAAAGCGTCAGAGTTGCTGCCAAAGACACCACACACACACACACACACACACACACACACACATCCAATTCAGCAGATATATACATATGAGCACGTGTGTGTGTCTGTGTGTGTGACACACACACACACACACACACACACAAATTGCAGTTAAGCATTTTATTTTCACAGGAATCTTGTGTGGTGTATCTAGATTATGTGTGTGTTTCTTTTTCTTCTTTTTTTTCAGATTGTTATTCTTGATTTCAGTTGGCTTGATGCAATAAAGTAGTTTTTCTTTATAGCATCTTGAAACAAATCGACTTTGACTTTCACACACACAGAGATATACATATATGCGTCATTTCTTCTAACATGCTGCGTAACTGCAGTTAGTGCATGTAATTTGTCTTGTTCTTTGACATTAATCGGGAAAAAAAATGTTGACAGGCTGCAAGATGTTTCTGAAACATTCTTTTTTTCCGGACGATCAACGTATTCAAAGTTTGGTTGACATTCTGGGTGAATATCAAACACATGGACAGAGAGAGCGAGAGAGAGAGAGAGAGAGGGGAGGGGAGAAAGACAGATAGAGAGAGAGAGGTGGGGGAAGAGGGGGAGACAGTCAGACTGACAGACAGACTAACAGAAAGGCAGAGACAGATACAGAGAGACAAAGAGAAACAGACAAACAATGAGAGAGAGAGGGGGGGTGGGGGGGGGGGGGGGAGTGAGGGAGACAGTCAGACTGACAGACAGGCAGAGACAGAGAGACAAACAGAAACAATGAGAGAGAGAGAGAGAGAGAGAGAGAGAGAGAGAGAGAGAGAGAGAGAGAGAGAGAGAGAGAGAGAGAGAGATATCAGACACACAGCGCACACTCGGACTCACAATGGCCACTCTTTTGCGAATGGACAGAAACGCTGAAAACCTTGAACGTTGACCCCAAGAAAACTACAAACCAGTGACTGCGTTCATGGCGAAAGGTAAAGGTTTTCGCGCAGGTTTCGGGGTGTCGCAGACTCTCCACGCCGTCACTGAGGCTTTGGGGGTTACCTTTGATCAACCAGGACGCTCGCATATGCTTGCCAATGGCAACGTTGAACAGGACTGACACAGAAGCAAAGACAATATTGACTGATGCACAGAGAGAGAGAGAGAGAGAGAGAGAGAGAGAGAGAGAGAGAGAGAGAGAGAGAGAGAGATGGAAGACAAGCGGGAAGGGAGGAGGGTGTGGAGGGTAGGCAGGCAGAGAGTAAGGAGGGAGAGGGAGCAGACTCAAATGATTGATTGTTCACACACACCGTCCAAACAGTCCAGTGCGTTTTGACACGTTTTGCTGGCTATCATTTCGGTTGCAGGAGAATTACAATATAATATGCCTATATGTTGATGTTGCAGTAATGCAGTCTCACAAACACACACACACACACACAATTGCATACATGCACGACAGATGCATGTCGTTAATAGTATAGTACGGGCCTGATCACCCCCTAGATGAGGATCCCACTGAGGCTTTCATCAACTGGAAGTGGCGAGAACCTCAGTTGTGGGGTCACCGGTACCGGAAGTGTCCCAAACTTGGGGTTTCCGGAAAAGTTCCCCGCTGGTGCGCATAAAAGTGTGTTCCAGGTCGGGATTTTATCAAAGTCATTCGTGAGTTCGGTGCAGGTGCACGTGAGTGGGTAGTTTTTTTTGTTTGTTTGTTTGTTTGTTTTTCGTTTGTTTTTTTGTTTGTTTGTTTTGTTTTTTTGTTTTGTTTTTGTTTTTTGTGGGTTTTTTGTTATTTGTTTGTTGATTTGTTTGTTTTCCCCCACGAAGCAGAGATGGCATCATATTAAAAGAGAAAAAAAAAATAATAAAAAGATGTATCTGGATATGTTAGATGGGGTCATGTCCCAAAATAGAGATGCGTTGGGACATGTTTAGGAAGAAACCTACTAGCTCGTGTTTTGGAGGTGCGTCATGGTGGTCTGTCTCTCACTCCAGTGGAAGTGGAAAGTTTAAGTGACCTGGTGATATGAGTAGGAGTCCTTGCAGTTGCTACTGCAGTAGTAGAATTAGCTTTGAGAATACATATGAAACATAGACGAAAATAATGAGATACTGATATCTGATTCAGAAAAAGACTATGGATCCAAGGTGGAAGCATACCTTTACCTGTGTCATTGTAGAACAAACAGAAAATGGAAAAAAAACCTGTTTGGGGCACTTTCTTTCTGAATCACATCAATAAACTAACAACGGTAACTCCAGATTACTGGTGTTATGGAGAATCACAGCATGGATATATCCATTCAGAAGGACTACCCAAAGTAGAGTCATTATCTGGTGGTGTTTGGGAACCTGAAGGACACCTCACAGATCACTCATGTCACCTAGCAAATGTACCCTGGGAGACTGAAGTACGTGCAGGAGAGTTTGAAAGATGGGACATCAAAGCCTCGTGGTTATTTGTTGGTGGACATGCGACATAAACGTGTTGTTGTGTGTGGAATCGACCAGCAATGTCAAGCTGATACAACTGATATTCAATGTATGGATGAGGCACACAATATTACCATCAACAATTTTAACACTGTCACATGTTTAGTTTCAAATTAATCATTTTGTTTTCTACTTTTCAAACATGGCGCGGGCTAACATTTTCAAACACGAAATACCATGATCTGTCATCAAATGTGACAAACTTTCTCACACGTGTTCTTCACTTCACTGAGGATATCTATAATGTACTGTCCTCCCATCGCCTCTTTGTTGGACTGTAACACATCATGACACACACGCAGACAACGCCTCAGTTCTTCTAAACAGGGTGTCGCCGTCTCCTCTCCTCAACTAAAACACTACAAACACATGCCTTCTCTCCCTCAACACACACACACACACACACACACACACACACAGTTTGGAGAACGAGTGTCAGAGACGCTAAGGAAGAAGTACCTTGATTCACCCCAACTATTTAAGCTGAAACCTTCATATTACTAAACAAATCAGCTATGGCAACACTCTGATCGATATTGCCAAACACTGGGACCTTCACTATGTTACACCTGACAAGGCACCCAAAGCGGTTAATGAAAGTCTGAAAAACGGACTGAAATGAGTAATGATGTGGGAGTTAAAAAAAAAAAAAAAAAAAAAAAAATCAATAAATCAATAAGCTGGCTCTTCCTTTGCAAGTCAGTTATTAAGTCTACCATTACGCAAAACAGTGGATGTTGATTATCATTTTTAGACACCTTCGTGGACGGGTCGGATTTTAAACTTTGGAATTTGACATGGACTTAATTTGCATCACAGTTTCGACGATGTCATCCGTCGACACCAACGTGAACACATTTTTTTTTAGGTCTGCTGGAAGTACTTTCCAGGACAGGCTTGTGACAAACACCACAGAGACTTTCAGACCACACGTGCAGCAAAGCTACCATAGAACCCCTCACACTGCTCAGACTGCCTTGACTACGTTCACTTTGAAACACGCACCCCGTAATGCAGATTACACGGAATACACTTCTGTGGGACTGTGTTCTGAAACACATGAGAGTAGGGATGGAAGCAACGTGGGATTCAGAACGGACAAGAAACCGTGCTCACTTTCAAATGACATCCATGCATGCAGATCACAAATCACTTCCTTCTTCATCAAACACATCGTCACTGCTGATGGCGTCACCACTCTTCCCACACACGTATAACGTTCTTGCTGTGGTCACTGTTTGAAGTTCTGACTGATTTGACTTTTCTTGTTCTGATAGCGTTCCTGACTTGTCATCTCTGTGAATGTTCTAGCTGCCGTTTTTCTTTTTTTTCTTCTTTTTTTTCATGAATGTTGTTGTGTCGCTCGATCTGAACATTTTTTTTTTTTTTTTTTTTTTTTTTTTTTCTAGTCATGCCCTTCCAACCTCCACGCAGTAATTCCTGGGTGGGTCTATATTTGGTGAGACTGAATAAAGTGAACATTTCATTGCCTTTCATTATTTTCAGTTTCATGTTAAAAGACTGTGAATTGAGGCGGAATCAATCATAAACGTCAACTGATCTAAATATGTTGTTTTGGGGTTATTTTTTTATGTTTCAGTAAGGTGGTCTTTACAAACATGTTTCTGGTAAGCATGTTTCCTGAGATACGTGACGGAAGTTATGTTGATGGGCTTATATCGTGTATTGTTCCCACCTACACTGCATTTCGCATCTGTCTGCAGCTTCTGCTGTTCAACTATCTTTGTTTGTTTTCTGTTTTGTTTTGTTTGTCGTCCATTCCAACAACAGTAATAGTGCCCCTTCACAGAATACACCCTCCTGATGGTCGCCCAAAATCAGGTGCCTTGGGATTTTGATAATGAGAACCAGGTGTGAAGTGGGTAATAGGACAGGGACAGTACTGGTGGTTTTTGTTTGTTTGTTTGTTTGTTTGTTGTTGTTTTGCTTTCTTTCTTTCTTCTCTTTCTGTCTTCTGGAAGAGTGTGTGTGTTTGTGTGTGTGTGTGTGTGGGGGGTGTCTCTATTCCTGAAGCTGCACACCACAAACACACACCTCCTTTTCCTCAACACACACACACACACACACACACACTGCACTATGCATACACGGGTATGCACCTACAGAGCACACATCAAATATAGTTACTTTTTTCATGTCCTGCCCAGCAACAAAGAGGTGATGGAAGAACAAATTATTGTTTTTTTTTCTTTCCCCAGAAATATAATTTCCTATTAGTGTATGAACTTTCCCCGTCAGAATACTGGTCAGGAAACCCGTCTGTCAAGCGTGTGAAACGGGCTTCAGTTCCTCGCCTTTTACATATAGATACTCGCCTTTACACACACACACACACACACACACATACACACACACATATGTGTGTGTGTGTGTGTGTGTGTGTGTGTGTGTGTGTGTGTGTGTGTGTGTGTAATTTTATGTTTTCTATTATTATTTTCTTAAAATCAAATTAAGTCAGGCTTCTTTCTAATCATGTTTCAGATACTTCTATTTCTAGACATGCCATTGTATAACAAGTCCAGACACATCTGTTTTACAACAAAATACCATCTATGCTTCTTGACCATAAAAAAAAAAAAAAAAAAAAAAAAAAAAAAAAAAAGAGAGAAAAAAAAAAAGAGAAGTAGATGAAGAAGAAAAAGCCACACAACCTCAGCATCGCTTCCAATGACTGGCACCTAGATATATTCCGGATATATGTAAACATGCATACCAATTCAGACCACGTCAGAACTGACCTTGGGAAAATTTTGTAAACCCCTACTTTGGGACACCTCCAGTTCCAGTGACCTTGACCTATCACCCACCCCCATCTGTGGGTCTCGTCACTTCCGGTCGGTGAGAACCTCGGAGGGAACCTCGTTTGTGTGGTCACTGGGCCCTTACTGTTCCACTGTCATTGATATAATTTATAGAAGAATCACACCGGCAAACACACGTGTGTCACTCATGAAACAAAAAGACAAAAGACAGCACAGTGCTCACTCTGTCTATCGCAACCAAAGTAGTTGTTACAGGTGTATTTGCATTGTTCCGGGCAGGGCTTGCAGCTCCCTGGGTATTCTCCGTACGTTCCCATCTTGCACACTGCAATGGTACCGACAAAGTTCTGTACGAACGGGCACGGATATCACAAAGAAACAAGCATTTCATTTGCCTGTCTGTCTGTCTACCTGTACAACGAAACGAGCATATCATCTGTCTGTCTGCCCCTCAGTCTGTATGTCTGTAGAAGAACAGAGCCTGCTGAGCGATGTGATGGACTGAATTTGGCAATAAGCAAAAGGACGTCACGGAAATGAAAGTGGGTTTTCAGAAATTTGATAATAATAATGATGATGATGATAATAATAATAATAATAATAATTCATATTTTTTCTATGGCACAATATCCAGTACTAATTTTGCTCAAAGTGCCTTATATCATCAAGCCAGATATAAACATAACATAAAAGTTAAAGCGTTGCAACAGCTCAATCCAATGTGTTCACAAAATGAATTAAAAAAATAAAATAAAAATAAATAAATAAACAAAGAGAGGCAAGTGCCTTCAAGACTCACTTGTGATACACTTTAAAAAAAAAAAAAATCCAAGCTTTTTATGTATTGAGTATAATTTCAAAATGTAATGTTTAAGATGAGAAAGATCAGTTTAAAGAAAATTAAGTCCCCTAGCATTAATTACAGAGTGATTTCCCTTTTTTACTATCTGCACCCAAACGTTTGCAAAATAAATATAACTTCCATGCTTAGCAAAAGAAGTTCCTGTTTGAACAAAAAAATGATAATAATGACTGCTCTTGTTGTTGGGTCAGAATACCAAAGTGCCAAGTTTAGAGAATACAAAAAATATAAATATAACAGTAAATGCAGTTTATAATTAGGCTTCATTTTAAATTTTTTGTGTGCCCATCCCAGAGGTGCAATATTGTTTTAAACAAGATGACTGGAAAGAACTGAAATTTTCCTATTTCTATGCCTAATTTGGTGTCAACTGACAAAGTATTTGCAGAGAAAATGTCAATGTTAAAGTTTACCACGGACACACAGACACACACACACAGACAACTGAACACCGGGTTAAAATATAGACTCACTTTGTTTACACAAGTGCGTAAAAAAAAAAATTAAAAAAGCATGATCCACAAAACAATAAATAATGTGAAACAGACTCATTTAAAGACGAGGTTAATCCTTCGCGGCAAGTAAACAAAGCGACACAGAGTTAAAAAAAAAAAAAAAAAAGAAAAAAAGAAAAAAAAAAGAAAAAAAGATTACAGACACTTGAAAGAAGGACAGATGACATCCAAGTCTTGCTAAAACGTAACCATCGTTAAGGAATTTCAACACAGAATAAACCACACACACACACACACACATACATACAAATCCAAAAGCGATCGTTGTCAAGTTAGGACTGACTTTCACATTTATAATTTCTTCGTGTACATTGCGTATATATATATATATATTTTTTTTTTTTTTTTCTTTTTTTTTTTCTTCTTTTCTTTCTTTCTTTATTTTATCTATTTATTTTTGTATGCTTATAGTTGACTTCATCAAGTTTTTGCGCCTTATACATAGTATTATTATTGGTAGTAGTTCTCTTTTTATGTATTTATCTATTATTTATTTACTTCTTTTCTTCTCAAGGCCTGACTAAACGCGATGGGTTACGCTGCTGGTCAGGCATCTGCTTGGCAGATGTGGTGTAGCGTATATGGATTTGTCCGAACGCAGTGACGCCTCCTTGAGCTACTGAAACTGAAACTGAAACTGCGTGTGTAACATTTCTATTCTGACAGATGCCCGTTCAACCACACAGGGCCACATCAGGGCTGAAAATATCGGCCCACAGCACTGGAGCGGGGAGGGTCACACTCATACACACATAAATGGGGACATTTGACCATTTCGACGATGATGTACAGAAAGTAGCATGAAAATGAACCTTATTTTTTATACAGCATATATACATAAAAATCATATATGATAACATATATACAACACACACACACACACACACACACACACACACACACACACACACAAAGATACACATATTGCTTACCCCACACTTGCAGTTCACAAAAGTGTAAATATCTACTGAAGCTTTGCACTGCGTTTTCCCGTTTTTGGAACCGAATATGACGACCAGTCATAATGGAATCACACTTCAATTTATGAACTGAAACAAAAAGCCACGATAATCTACCACACCATTCTCTTTTACCAGCTATTGGTGTAAATCTGAGAATAAGAATGACTTTCATAATTAGACTTAGTCATCATACAAAATGACTGTCACAACTTGTGTCGACAGTTAGGGCGTGTGCCCCGTCTTCGTTTTTCTCCCCCCTCTCCTTTCACTTTCCCTCCTCCTCCCATCCTTCAGTTCGATTTGGGTGTCGCCTGAAGTAGTTGGGTGTGTTCGTTGTCACCCCCTTCTTTCTGTGTGTGTGTGTGGGTCTGTGTTTCACCCAGGGCAGCGATGTGCCTATTTACCTGTTTCCCTCCCTTCCGTGCCACTGCCTTCGACGGGTCTCCGGAACAAGTCTAGAATGGTCCTCGTCCCCCTTCTAACGTGTCACCCCGAAACTCCCTCACTCCCGTTCCCACTTTCCCACTGTCCCTCTTGCCCGACCAGCTTCAACCAGCAAACTACCAGCGTGGTCCGTCTTTGGCTGTCAGCATATGTCTGAACTCTGGCAGCGTGTTTGAGCAGAACTGGCGCTGCAGTTGACTGCAAATTGTATTGTGCTGTAGTTAGACAGGTTATTTTTTTGTGTGTGTGAGTAATGCTTGGGTTTGTGGCGTTCATTTATTTATGTATGTTTGCATGACCACAGTAAAACGAGCTGAACTTTTCTGTGTCTCCGTGTTTGTGTTGTTGGGACGTCAGCTAGTCTGGGAAGGGGCGGGTGTTCATGGGCAACCCCTTACGGGTTGTGACAGGCAGCAATACTATTCGAGGCTTTTGCAGCCCGACTGCCGTAGTGTACGGGTCGTCTCTGTTGTTGGTGGGGTAGCTTCCCCGACGTCTTGGCACGTGAGGGCCGTCTGTCCTCCATTGAAGCCACTTCTGTGTTTCTTCGTCTGTCTTCGTCGTTGTGTCTTGTGGTGGTCGTTGGTGTACGCTACCTGTGGCAGCTCTCACTGTGTCCTGGGTCCCGGGCCTTTTGTCTGGTGACCCAGATCTTCACCCCCTCCTGCCCGGTGACTGGTGTCCTGGGTCTTCACCCCCTCCTGCCCGGTGACTGGTGTCCTGGGTCTTCACCCCCTCCTGTCCCGTGACTGGTGTCCTGGGTCTTCATCCCCTCCTGCCCGGTGACCGGTGTCCTAGGTCTTCGTCCCCTCCTGCCCCGTGACTGGTGTCCTGGGTTCTAGGCCTTTTGACTTGCAGCCTGGGCCTTTGCCTGGCGCTGTATGCTGAGTTCTGGCACCTGTGCCTTTTGATTGAGGGTTCGCGCCACGTGTCCGCCGACGTTCGTCTGGAGCCGTGTGATAATGTTTTCTTTTTTTCTTTTTTTCTTTTGGAAGGAAAACTTCCTGAAGCCGCCAAAGACTAAAGCACGAACATCTGGGGCGTTTTTTTGTTTTTTTGTTTTTTGTTTTGTTTTGTTTTGTTTTTGTTGTTGTTTTTTTTTAGCGTGTGTGGAAAACCGCTTTGGAGAACATGTGGGAGAATCGGTAGTTTTGTATGCCACTTTTTTTTTTTTTTTTTTTTTTTTTTTTTTAAATTATGGTATACGATTGTTTTTTGTTGTTGTTTTTTGCAAGTATAGGCTGTGTGTGTAAGGTTGCGTGAGCGGGATAGACAAGAGTGGAAGAGAATAAATTTTGTGTGGAAGAGAAATATCTGTATTCTGTGTTTGTGTTGTGGGTTGAACTGGGGTGGGGGTTAAGTTTAAAGCAGCTCACCTCTTCCCTAGGGGGGTCGTGACAATGCCATTCATGATAAGACTTTGGTCATCATACAAAAAAACAACAAAAAACACACAAACACACACACACAAAAAAAACACCCGTAAAAGCTGTGCATACAATATATGATGCATCCACAATTAGCTGCTGCTAAATAATAGGAAAAAAAGTAAAAAATAAAAAAATAAAACAAAACAAACAACCCCCCCCCCCTCCAAAAAAAAAAGAAGTTATATTTTGCACTGAACTGATTAAAAAAACAAGAGAAGACATCCAAGACTCACCAATGAAACACATAAACTGATTAAAAAAAAATAATAATATTAAAATTAAAAAAAAGATTAAATAGATAAAAATATATAAATAAGTAGATAATCTTAAAAAAAAAAAAACCATTCATTAAAATGTGTTCTGCATTTGTTATCATAAATCTTTGTGTTTATAGATTTTTTTATTTATTTTTTAATCAAAACCGCACATTTTTAGATTTACTTTTTTTTCCCCCAATAGTCCTACTTCTTTCTTCTCACAGTTATAAACCTAGCAACATCACCCTTGTGATTATAATGTACATTTTCAGAAGTAAGACCTATGGACACAGATCGTTTTCTTTTCAATCGCCAAAGACGTGGAACAAGCTCCCTGATAACCTCCGTCATTCTGATTCCCTCGCATCTTTTAAATCTCGTCTCAAAACTCACCTTTTCCCTCAGCAGTAAGTTCAATTGTGGCAGGTCCACTTCCTTTACGTTTGCTGTGCTTGACTATGTGTGTATACATCTGTATGTGTACATAACTACATGCATGTACATGAATGTGTACTGTGTGTGCGTGCGTTTATGTAAGTTTGTGCCTGACTATGTGTGCGTATGTGTCAGGGTAGCTGTTAGATACACATGTATGTTAAAATGTATGTATGCAGTGTGTGTGTGTGTGTGTGTGTGTGTGTAGTCACATTTTGGTGTGTGTATACAACATAGATGTAATGTTTTATGTTAACAAAGCGTTTTTGTAAAGCACCTAGAGCAGATTTCTGGATAGTGTGCTATATAAGTACCCACAATTATTATTACAATTTGAACTCATCGTTACAGCTTTACCATTTCTTCTATGACCACAATCTTGTCCCAAGTCACTGATGAACCCCACTCACAGATATGGACACACTCTTGATTTACTTGTGGTGAGATAAAATGATAATCAGTCTGTTTCTGTCACGGACACAGCCTTATCAGATTACAAAGCTATTTTCCGAGCATTTAACAAATTAACTAATTCATTAATCAATCAGTTAATTCGTAAACGAGCAAACAGATGAACAAGCAGACAAATAAACAAACAGATAAATAAAAATTGGTGGGTGTCCATCGAGATCGATGATGACCATCGTTGTCATCCAGCTGGGGGATGGGGAGAGGGTAGTGGTGGTGGTGGGGGGGTGCTCATGAATCTATCTGTGAGTGCGCAGATAGCTGAATAGTCCAATCTGCGCACGAAATGTTCGCTGACAGTTGGGGCAAAGACAGGCATATCATTGTCAGGGAGCTTGTTTGCCCGTGACTTTCTGGCCTGCCTTTTCTGAACAGCTGCAGCAGTCCTGTTGGCCTCGCACAACTTGGCACCTTTGTGCACAGCAGCGCGCCATTTGTCACGGTCCACTGCAGATTCCTCCCAGGAGTCAGGGTTGATATCAAGCGCTTTCAGAGAGACCTTCAGAGTAGCTTTCAGAGAGACCTTCAGAATATCTCTGAAGCGCTTCTTCTGACCTCCGTGTGATCTCTTCCCTTGTTGCAGCTCGCCATAAAAGAGCCTTTTGGGCAGCCGATGGTCTGGCATGCGCGCCACGTGACCAGCCCAGCGAAGCTGGGACTGCATCAGGATGGTGAAGATGCTGGGAAGGGTGGTTTTTGCAAGCACCTCCGTGTCTGGGGTCCTGTCTTGCCACTTGATGTTCAGTAGCTTCCTTAGGCATGTTGTGTGGAAGTGGTTCAGCTTCTTGGCATGTCGTTGGTACACTGTCCAAGTTTCGCAGGCGTACAGTAGTGTGGGGAGAACTACTGCTCTGTAGACCTTTAGTTTGGTCTCAAGACCAATGCCTCTTCTGTTCCAGACATTTGCATAGAGTCTACCAAAAGTTGCGCTTGCTCTTGCAATCCTGACATTCACTTCATCGTCGATGGTCGCATTTCGTGACAGTGTGCTGCCAAGGTATGTGAACCGCTCCACCGCACTGAGTCTCTGACCGTTGACTGTGATTTTGGGCTCAACGTGGGGTTTCCCTGGGGCTGGCTGATGGAGAACTTCAGTTTTCCTCGTGCTGATGGTAAGGCCAAAGTTCCTGCTGGCAGTGGCAAACTTGTCGACGCTGAGTTGCATGTCAGCTTCAGATCCAGCATTGAGGGCACAATCATCAGCAAACAAAAAGTCTCTGATGATGGCTGTCATGACCTTCGTTTTTGCTTGAAGCCTTCTGAGGTTAAAAAGCTTGCCATATGTTCGGTACTTTAGGCCGATTCCAACATCGCCATCTCTGAAGGCATCAGTAAGCACTGCAGAGAACATGAGGCTGAACAGTGTTGGAGTCTTGACGCAGCCTTGCTTGACACCATTTGTGACAGGAAAAGGAGCAGATGTTTCGCCATTGTCCTGGACTCGAGCCTGCATGCCTTTATGGAATCGGCTGACCAAGGAAACAAATTTCCGAGGGCATCCGTACTTGGCCATGATCTTCCACAGTCCCTCTCTACTCACGGTGTCGAAGGCTTTAGTGAGGTCGACATAGGTGGTGAACAGATCAGCATTTTGCTCCTGACATTTCTCTTGCAGCTGCCTTGCAGCAAACACCATGTCGGTGGTTCTGCGCTCTTTCCGGAATCCACACTGGCTCTCAGGCAAAAGACCTTGGTCAAGGTGTGCTGTGAGGCGATTTAGTAGGATCCTGGCAAGTATCTTGCCTGCGATGGAGAGCAAGGAAATGCGCCAATGGTTATCACAGGCTTGCCGGTTCCCCTTTCGCTTGTACAAGTGAATGATAGATGCATCTTTGAAATCCTGGGGGATCGTCTCTTCTTTCCACATGAGTGAGTACAGCTGAAGAAGCTTCTCAGTCAGCACAGTGACTCCATCCTTGTAGACCTCTGCTGGTATAGAGTCTGAGCCAGGTGCTTTGCCACTGGATAGCAGACGGATTGCTTTCTGGGTCTCAAGAAGTGTTGGCGGATCGTCCAGTGCTTCGTTGATGGGGACTTGTTGGAGATGGTCTATGGCTTCATCATTTATGGAGGAAGGGCGATTTAAGACATTGTTGAAGTGCTCAGCCCAGCGTTTGAGAATTTTCTCCTTCTCGGTGATCAAGGTATTCCCATCTGCACTGAGGAGGGGGGATGATCCTGAGGATGTGGGGCCGTAGACTTCTTTTAAGGCATCATAGAACCTCTTCATATCGTGCCTGTCAGCATATCCCTGGATCTCATCAGCTTTGTCACTAAGCCACTTATCCTGCATCTGACGTAACTTTTGCTGAACAGTCCTGCGGATGGCATTGTACGCATCCTTTTTTGATGTTGACTTTGGGTTGCTCAGGTAGGCTTGATGCAGACGGCGTTTCTCATCCAGAAGCTGCTTGATTTCATCAGAGATTTCATCAAACCAGTCTTTGTGCTTTCTGGTCATGGGTCACAGGGTCTCTGAAGCTGTACTATAGATCAGCTCACGCAGGGTCCTCCAGTCAGACTCCACATTCTGGCTGTCCAGAGAGGCGGATTCCAGACGATCTTCCAGCAGCTCCACAAAGGTCTGTTTGATGGTGATGTTTTTCAGCTTAGCGATGTTGAGCCATTTTGGAGCCTTCTGGCCTTGGGGGCGTCTCTTGGGCTGGATTCGAATATTCAGCTTCGAGACTACAAGGCGATGGTCTGTACAAACTCGGCGCCGCACATGGTCTTTGTCACCCGTACATCTTGCCTATCCCTGTTCGTGACGATGACGTAATCGATGAGATGCCAATGCTTTGAGCGAGGGTGCATCCATGGCGTCCTGTTACAGGTAGGGAGGCAGAAAACTATGTTGGTTATCAGCAGTTCGTGCTCTGCACAGGTCTGAAGCAAAAGCAATCCATTTGGGTTGCAGTGGCCCACGCCATGCTTTCCAATCACTCCATCCCAGGAGATGTAGTCAGAGCCAACTCTAGCATTGAAGTCCCCAAGAATGATGAATAGGCACTGACAATGGTGATGTGCTTCTGGCCAGATGCCAGTGGAAGTTTCATGGTCATAAACCTATCGTAGACTCCCTTTGGGATTCCAGCTAGCTTGCTGACGAGTGCTGTTTTTACTTCAAAACCAACGCCAGCCTCACGTCGCTCTTCGCTTCCTCATCCACTCCAGAAGAAGGTGTAACCAGATCCCCGTTCACAGAGCTCGCCTTTGCCTGCAAGCCGAGTCTCACTCAAGGCTGCGATGTCGATGTTGTATCTGGCGAGTTCGGATGCAACTAGTGCCATTCTCCTTTGGGGTCTGTCCGCGTTATCTCTGTCCAGGAGAGTCCTTATGTTCCAAGCACCAATGGTGAGAGGAACGATCCTTGTTTTTTTTTGTTTTTTTTTTTCTTCTTTTCTTTCTCTTTGTTTCGACCGCTGATGTAGGGTCCCCGCCAGCCGCGGTATGCTGGCCAGGGTGATATGGAACAGGCAATTTTTAGGGCACCTTTTCTAGCCCCTTCCTCATGCCAGGGAGGTGAGCAGTGCATTCCTAAAGAGAGCTGCTCAGACGCTCAGACGCCTGTCAAGCTCCATCGCTGCTCCTGTCAATGAAGAACGACCCTATGGCCTGAGCCGCCTGCGTGCTGGTCTGCGGCTGCGACTGCCAGTGTACCCACACCTGTTGTTTCGTCGCTCGCCTGTCGCCACAGGACTTGGGGGTGATGAAATGATGAAGGATGAAAGGTCAATGACTGATGACTTGCGCGATGAAGAGGAGTTGCGCAACATCAACCTCACTCTCTCGTCCTGGTCCACCAATTTCCAGTGGCAAGACTTAAGTCGAGACGACTGGAGGATGAGCACGGATGCAGTGGATGACCAAGATATCCTTTCGGTGTCTCATCTTGCTCTCTGCACTCCACAGTGCGTTGCAGTAACTGCCTTCCTCTCCGTTGAATCGATAGGTTTCTTCCGCAGATTCTGCCGAATCCAGACTTCGCATGCATGGGTAGACACACCCCGGGGACCAACTGCGTGTGGCATTCACACAGCACGGTGGAGCTAGATGGCCGTCGGTGGCTCTCCTGAGCCGACGCCCTTTTATGGATCTCGTTTTTAATTCCATAAGGGTGTCTAGCCACCCGCCTCACCAGTCCCGGAAGGGAGCGGTGGGAGTGCCGGTTTAGTCGCCGGCAACCTGACCCTGAACAGGTTGTACTGGATTTCAGGTTACCAGTAGCAGATCTAATGACCTGACCTGACCTCAAATAAAGATTAATAGATAAATGAATAGATGGATAGTTAATTACTTAAATCTTTAGTTAATAAACGAGCAAAAAACAAAGAAACAGACCAATCAATGAATCAACCAATCATCCATGAGACAAAAAAAGGAGAGAGAGAGAGAGAGAGAGAGAGAGAGAGAGAGAGAGAGAGAGAGAGAGAGAGAGAGAGAGAGAGAGAGAGAGAGAGAGAGAGAAACCTTTTCACTTACTTAAGGGTAGCCTCATTCCCTCAGCTGCAGTGAATCTAAAGCACATCCGACCATCCACCAAGACGGACGTTGCAGCCATTCGTTCCTCGCCAATGGTCCCTGTGAAACAAAAAACAAAGTTCTGTAGAGTTTTTTTTTTTTTTTTGTTTTTTTTTTTTTTTTTTTGGGGGGGGGGGGGGGGGGGGGGCGCTGAGGGGGAGGGGTTAGTCAAGGTGAATCATTGACAGCTTACATGAGACTCTTGATGAACTACTAGAGAAAAACCCCGAAATGCTGGAGGGATGATGAAGGTCTGGTGAGTTGTGGACATTGTGTATGGAGAGGGAGGGGAGGGGGAGCGGGGGGGATGGATGCATCAGTACTTACATTCAACAATCTTTTTTTTTTTTCTTTTACCGAAAGTTGTGTGGTTGAGCATGGTATTGCATTCCATTGCAATTCCATTCCCCCCCCCCCCCCCCCTCCTTTTTTTTTTATTTATTTTTTTATTTTTATTTTTTATGCAAGTGTATCAGATATACCAAATCGAAGTTGATGTTCTACATGATTTTCCCATGGATAACCCGTTTGTAAACCCTACGTTCTGTATCGTGTGCTACGTTCATGCTTCACATGAGACCTCGGTTCATCGCCTCATCCGAAAAGCTTGCGCGAAGCACTCAAGGTCCAGTGGAATGGAAAGGGGAAAAAAACAAACAAACAAAAAAAAAAACAACAAAAAACAAAAAAAAACATCCCAGTCCGTACATTGGATTCGTTTCCCAGTCTGGTTCATTATTTCTGGGCCACTGCTCCACTTGATTGAAGACATTTAAATTATACTTAGAGATCCACGGAGTTTACAGACATGAGCCAGCAAAGGATCCACATAGAGTGGTGATCTTGGTCTCTTATTCATTAACCATGGCTATTTGAGGTTCGGGAGGGGGTGTGGCGCTTTCTGGTCAGTAGATATTGATATGTATATCTATGAAAGCACAGGAATACACACTGCACCACCCATGACAACAAGTATCAGTTTGTTGATGTTGACGTGTGCACAAAGAAAGAAGATGCCCCTTACCTTGTCTTCTGAACAGAATCAGATAACGGAAGGTGTACACATACGCTAGGTCCACCGTCCACCAGGCTAAATCATCTCTGGTATGGAAACAGTTGGGGAACTGGGAACGAGGGATATAGTGTAGAACATGCTCGGTAAGCCCGTTGACAGCTCCACAGCCGTTAGGAGAAACGTCATCCCCATTTCCCTTGAATACGCTGCTTACTGAGGCGACTTTATTGAAAGCTGCATTCTCTGCAATGACAAGAAACGGAGGGTGGGAAGATGCCCATCTTCCAATAGAATCATGCTGTCACCTTGGCCAGTTAGAACACTTCATCCCTTCATTCAAAATGTCAAGTTCTTGCTGAGAAATCCAACCCAATTTCGTTAACTACTGCACTGTTCTTTGGAACTTCGGTTAAGATCCAGATCAAAGCGTGCACACACACACACACACACACACACACACACACACACACACACACACACGTGTGTGTGTGTGTGTGTGTGTGTGTGTGTGTGTGTGTGTGTGTGCGTGTGTACATGTGTGCGTGTGCGCATGTACATATTTGTGTGTGTTCGTGTGTTTTGTGCATGTTCACATGTGAACGTGTGCGTATATGCGCGTGTGTGCCCTTGATATATATATACATATACATATATATATATATATATATATGTGTGTGTGTGTGTGTGTGTGTGTGTGTGTGTGTGTGCGTGCGTATGTGTGTGTGTGTGTGTGTGTGTGTGTGTGTGTGTGTGTGTGTGTGTGTGTGTGTGTGTGTGTGCAAGTGTTCCCACGTGTACGTGTGTGGTTTATGAACGTTTGTGTGTATATGTTTGTGTATTTGAGTGATGGAAAAGTGTGATCGCGCGCGCACGTGTTTTCCCTGTAAGTGTGAAAAACATGGTGAGTGTGAGCACGAACGCATGCGCGCCCACACACGCACACACGCAAACACATAGCCACACACATGGGGCCATGGGCAAATCCGCACGCTCCTGAACACAAGAAAATATTGTTTTGCTCGGGGTGGAATGATTCACTGCTCCTGCACAGTGGTGTGCAGAGAAAGGTGCAAATGCTGCAAGACCGACTTAAGGTGCACATCCTTGTGTACATATGGCAGAGATTGTCACAAAGACTAAACATTGCCCAGCTGGAAAGAGAAAACCCAACTAGTCGAAAAGGGTTTGTCAGTAATTCTGTGATATCAGCTTGATGTTTTGGTTTTTCAATCAAGCTGAAACTATCAAAATTGTTTATTTGGTTTTACAAAGTGTACATTATGTACTTTATGACTCTTATAACCATACACCCGATGACAATCAAGAGTGATTTTCATCTCAACGTCCCCCACCTCTACCCCCAAACTCTCATCATCCTTTCTGTTCCTTTGCCCTTTAAATCAACGCCCAACAACCCCACCTTAACGCTTATTCAGGGCCATACGTCTCTGCTACAGATCTCCTTCACAATTTCTGTGATATGGCCTGGTGTCCTAATGGTAGATGCAAGCAGGCAGCAACCGGTCTGGTGCTTTTATTGGAATGGACTGGTCACTTTTGTAACTTTTGTTATGAGATTGTGCCAGCCAGTCATATATCTGATCATGTATATTGTTGGATCAGTCGTGTAGTCAAAATCAGTTACCTGGAAGAAGAGGACCATGGCTGATGGGTAAAAGCCGATCTACATGTTTTTGATTAAACTTCTGAGGACTGTGAGTTAAACTTTTTTTTTTTTTTTTTTTTATAAATATCACAGCAAATACGATTTGAAACGAGAAGAATGGTCTTGCTGTATTTACCATATTATAAAGTACCTGTTTCGGTAGTTACAATCGCATGATTATACGCAGTTACCACGACCTAATAAAATATATGTTCTTGTTGAGGCATTAGAGATAATCTTCCAGGCCTAATTATGGATTTGCTGGTCAAGGCCATCACATCTGGCTGTGACCTTATTACAAATTTATTTCATCTCCTGACGTGCAACTGATAGACTTTAAACAAAACAAGTTCAATTAGATTCTAGGTAATCAGAGTGTTTATGAATGTAGCTAATACAGATCTAGTGCGGTACAGTATTTGTGTGAATGGTCACAGGTAGTACGATAAACAAACACACTGTTTAGAACAGTAGTCACAGTAATGCAGTCAGTGCGTGTAGTGACCTAATTTCAAGACTAAATCTATCCAGTAGAAGAAAGTGCTGGTAGATCTATGTGCCTCAAAATGTCCATATAGCATCGCGGTACATGTGCACAACACATATTTCAATTCACTGATTTAGTTGTCTCTGGCTAGAAATGATACATTTGTCTTCAAGACATCTGGTCATATTGTGACCAAATTATATGTTTAGTGCTAAATCTATTCAGCAAAGTGTCTGAAACGAATCATATATGGAACACAACAACACACTGATTGTTTGGAAATCAAAAGTGATACTCAAAGGAAAGACAACATTTAGATCTGCAGTTACAGTGATGCGGCTTGTGCGTGAAGGGTGACCTGATTTCATAGCTATTTGTAGCCGAACGAGGAAAGTGCGAAGACGTCTACTGCCTATATATGCTATGATAGAGTCACTGTTCATGTGTGCAAAAGGTCATTCTTTCACTTCATAACCTAACTATTGGAATTCGTCTAGAATTGCTGAGAACCGCTTAGCAGATGATGTCTTCGAAGACGCAATATTTGTTTACTTCACGTTGCGTCGATTTTATGAACACATAGGTCCTTCGATGAATTTTTGTGAGTCACACACACCACAAGATGAAACAACACCAAATAAAATATTCCACAGTAAACCTGAACTTTCAATAACTTTTTTTTTTTCTTATTTCTTTCTTTCTTTCTAAATTTGAGTTGGAAACTTGGCTAGATTCAAAGAATCGATGGGACCCAACTAAAGTCGCAACCCATTGAGGGTAGCCAGTAAAACCGGTGGAAACCGACTACATTCATATGCTATCTTGATCCAGAAGGTATAGGGGAGACGATCAATGCCTGTTCACTGCTCATTTTTGACTCACTTGTGTAAGCAAAGTGAGTCGATGTTTTAATCGGGTGTTCGGTTGTCTGTGTGTGTGTGTGTGTGTGTGTGTGTGTGTGTCTGTGTGTCCGTGGCAAACTTTAACATTGACATTTTCTCTGCAAATACTTTGTCAATTGACACCAAATTAGGCATAAAAATAGAAAAAAAAAATCAGTTCTTTCCAGTCATCTTGTTTAAAACAATATTGCACCTCTGGGATGGGCACAAAAAAAATTAAAAAGAAGCCAAATTATATGCAAACTGCATTTACTGTTATATTTATATTTTTTTTTGTATTCTCTAAACTTGGCACTTTGATCTGATATTCTGACACAACAACTAGAGCAGTCATCATCATTTTTTGTTCAAACAGGAACTTTTTTTGCTAAGCATGGAAGTTATATTTATTTTGCAAACGTTTTGGTGCAGATAGTAAAAAAGGGAAATTAATCTGTAATTAATGTTATGGGGTTAAATTACCTTAAACTGATCTTTCTCATCTTAAACATTGCATTTTGAAATTGTACGCAATACATAAAAAGCTTGTATGTTTTACTCTCAGTGTAGAGGGTTTTCAATATGTTCATTCGTCCAAGTGGTCTTTTTCGGAAAATACTAACATCAATACGACGAGTGGACTTTACAGATCGATTGGCTGAGCCCTGAAGGTCATGGGCAAAAATCAATTGCGTACTCATATTCATACACATTCAAAGCGCGTGTTCATATTCTTCGCGAACGCGAACGACGCCATTTTGTTTCAAGTTGTTGACCTGCCCGTTCAATCCTATATTCAATCAACAATACACGATAACATGTGATGGAGAGTTGGAGAAGGAGACCGTTAGATATTTATTCAGAGAAAGATTTGTAAACGCCTCATCACTTACTGGATTATGCCCCAAACTGTCATAAAAATATCCACAGAATCAGTCGGAATTCACAGTTAAAAACTGTAAACCATGCAAGTTAATACCCTTGAACTGATCACGATGAAACGAAAAAAAATTCCAGTCTTGACTTTTCTCAAAATGAAGTCCTTTTCACTTCTTACGACGTTTAGAAGTACTTGTACTTGGCTCTACAAGTTATTAGTTTAACAAAATACTAAATTTTCATATCGACTTAAAAACTATAATGAACATAAAAGAGAAATTGAATCGACCGTGTCGTACTACATTCCCGGTGGGTGTAACTAAACTTGTACATTTATCTAGATCTAGAGAAAACGGCAAAATGTTGCAGTGTGATTGAGGCGATGGCCACGTCTCCTTTACCACAGACTTAGAAATAATTTTTGATTGCCCTTAAAGATTTTTTGAATGCTCAAGGTACACCAGAATAATATGATTTAAACAGCGTTCTCACTGCGAATACCGCAATTGATTTGTCGCCCTTTAAAAAAGTATGTTTAAATATTCAATTTTAGAACGTCAGTTAAGGAGCCATGATAATGGGTAAGACAGTTTCTTCTCACCCGAACACGACGCGGGGTTCAAATCTGGTTAGGACTTCTTTTTTTTTTTCGATGATATTAACTAAGATTATGAAACCTATCACAAATACTTACTAATGTAAGTAATGTAAATTTGGTTTCCAAAATACCTGAGCAAAACCTAAACTATGTTGAGGCCTACAACACGACTTCTACAGCCTAAAAATAGATCTAGTTGATCAGTGACAACAAAAAATACGAGTTCTCCACTTTTTCGTTAAACGGACGTTACTCCTTAAAAGCTTTCGGGTCATTTCATAAAGTATCTTAAACAAGAAAGAATGAACTCTCAGGGAGGGTTCAGTGAAAAGGTTTATTGTGTCTGGAAGTGCAGTAGTGCATCAAGAAAGAGGCAAATTTTGAGCCACTTTTTTTTTTTTTTTTTTTTAAATCGAGTAAACTATATCAATTTAAAACTTAGCTCACGAGAAAGTAGAGAATATGATCTTTCATTTGATAGGTTTCTTCAGTCGAATGGCTGTAAGGAGCAATGTCCGTAACCTATTTTTGGTACCAACCCTCTCAGACCAGAAGCCGGCGTCGGTAATTTATTTGATCTTATTTTATGTTTTTCTTTCATTATTCCGCCCCCCTACCCCCCCGCACTGCGTTTTGAAGAGTGAACGTTACTCCAGTTCAAGCGATCAGCCTTACTCACAGTCTGACACACACACAAAGACTTAGAGGACAGAACAAAGGTGGTTTTATTTTCTGATATATTTTTCAGCTCGATGTATGCAGTATTGCTTTTGCAAGGGCGAAGCCATAATTACACAGTATTACATAGCGGCCACACCTACCTAATATATATATATATATATATATATATATATATATATATATATATATATATATATATATGATTTGTTTTCTTTAATTTAACTTACCATATTCACCGATGTCGTAGGCCGCTTTGGTATAGTTGCAAGCTGGACATCTGCACTTGGTAGCCACCACTGGAAAGACACAATTTTCATTATCATAATCATTTTTCACTAACGAAGTAGGTTTTCCCCAACATTTTAGATTGAGACTCACAGGGGCAGGGGTGCCTTCACGTGAATTTTGTTTGTTTTATTTTGGTTTTTAAGTTGTTTTTGTTTCCCCCACTTTATGAGAAAATGTGGCAGTTGCAGAAAGCGCCAAGCCAAAGTCTCTGGCAATTGTGAGAATCAATGTTTCGGGTAAAGTGATCTGATCCCGACCGAGGATTTGTTGGTCTATACCCGACCGTTTACACAATCACTTTCTTACTGTGCTCAGCCATGCTGATTTATTCACGGCAGCAGCTCGGGGAATCCTGTTTTTGAAAAAAAAAAAAAAAAAAAAAATATATATATATATATATATATATATATATTTTTTTTTTTAATTTAAAAAAAAGGGGGGGGGGGGATCATTTTTTTTTTATAACAACATTCATTAAAAATTATCAAATTTCAGACATTTGCAATGCCGTCTAAATGAACATAATGACAAAGGTTTTATCAATCTCACAAGAACAGCAACAAAAGTAAACCATCACTTCTATGTCTCTGGTTCAGACACACAGCCACAAACTCATGCAAGCACGCAGACACATACACACGGACATGGATGCACACAAACACACACACGCGCACACACACACTCACACATGCCGACACATACTAACACACATGAGCGCATACACGTAAACACACATGCACCCACGCCGTTTCGCGGGGTATTTTTTGGTTTGTTAGGTGTTGTTTTTGTTTTGTTGTTGTTGTTGATGTTGTTTTCTTTTCTTTTGTTCCCCCAACAACCAGCTCCCATCCCACCCAAAAATTCACAGTTTATAGAAGAATCTGGACATTATGACTGACCTGGAGCACGATAGATGAATCCACTTCCATCAGGAGCTGAAAAAGCAAAACAAAATTGCAGAGAGAGAGAGAGAGAGAGAGAGAGAGAGAGAGAGGCAGACAGTCAGATAGACAGACCTTCAGAGAGACATCATATTCACACGGATCAGGAGGTACACCACAATACAACGCGGTGTTACTCTCACTTCGTTCTCAGTCATATTATTGTAAAGTACACATTCATAAATAATTATTTCATGACTATATACACACCCGGAAGACAGAGCCCATGAGAATAAACAACAAGAGGCAGGACCAGCTCCATCTCAGAGGTGGAAACATCAGTGAGGCAGAGAGGTTTGTCTACCCTGGCAGCGTGGTGAGCAAGGATGGAAGGGCGGATAAAGACATCAAGAGCCGCATCAACAAAGTGAGGCATGCCTTCAACACCCTGCGGCCAATTTGGAACTCCACATCTCTTTCCACTCACAGCAAACTGAGTATCTTCAATACCATTCTTAATGCAGTCCTCTTGTACGGCTCTGAAACATGGCGAACAACCAAGAGGAACACCAACAAACTACAGGCCTTCGTCAATAGATGTCTACGTCATATTTGAAACATTAGATGGCCAGAGACCATATCAAACGCCTACCTCTGGAATAGAACAAACCAGGTGTCCATCAGTGAGGAGACCAGGAGGAGGAAATGGGGCTGGATAGGCCACACCCTGCAAAAGCCTCCTAACGACACCACAAGACAAGTACTTGAATGAAACCCCCGAGGAAAGAGAAGAGTGAGCAGACCAAAGCAGACATGGAGAACAAAAATAATAACAATACTGGTATTTATATAGCGCTGATTCTTGTGCAGAGACAAATCAAAGCGCTTTCGCACCAGTCATTCACACGCATGCATAACTCTAAAACTGTAGAAACTAAAGACAAGGAAGGGCAAGCAAGGGAGGCTATTTTGGGAAGAGGTGGGTTTTAAGGCCAGACTTGAAAGAGCTCAGAGTGGAGACTTGACGAAGCGAAAGAGGAAGTTCATTCCAATCGCAAGGTCCAGAGACAGAGAAAGAACGGCGGCCAACAGTCAAGTGTTTGAATCTGGGTATGCGTAAACAGAGTGGATCCGAAGCCGATCGTAGTGAGCGAGATGGAGTGTAGAGGTGAAGGCAGCCACAGATATATATATATATATATATATATATATATATATATATATATATATATATATATATTTCTTATCCAGAAGAAGATATTGAGTTCACTAAACTAATAAATAACATAAAACTAAAGAAGTCTGTCACTGAAGATGCCACTTACAGAGAGGGAGGTGGGGGTGGGGGTGGTTCATAGAAATCCCAATGTGAAAGCTGACACAGGCCTATATGTGTGGGATATTCAGGATTTCCGCCAGGGACAACACTTGTGTTGTCGCGGGTTCTTTTGTATGCAGTGCATGCCACACATGGAACTTTGGTTTAGTCTATCATCCAAAAGATTGACACCAAAATCCTGTACAGGAGACTTTGAGATAGACGGGGAGAGAAATATAGACGTAGGCATTTTTGGCAACACTATTAGTAGTTACAGATCGCACACGTATATACAGGTGACTGCACAAACCGCGGTACTCACTCTCTCTCCGTGTTCGCTTCAGTCGGTTTTTCTTTGTCCCAGACATGGCCCAGTCCCTCAAAGCCGCCATTAACACGTCGTTCCAATGGTTTGTCACAGAAGATCTGTTTCCGTGTTGGTTCCTTGAAATAAGGACTGTCGCTGTTTCACTGGATTGCTTGCTGTCGTCTGGAATGAGAAGAGTTCCACTCGCATCCATGTCCAATTCACCAGCGACGGTATCAGCTTTCCCCACTTGTGAAAACACGCTGTCAGTTCCAGTTGTCTGCATTTCTTCATCGTTAACTTTCTGTTCAAACATTTTCCTTTGTTTGTTTCCCTGGTGAAAAAACTTTAGCTCAACATTTCCACTGTTTTCTCCGATCTTCTCGTCTTCTTTCTCAGCGTGTTCTGCAGTTTGTGTCCAAGGGTCGTGAGACTGTATTTCATATGGGTCTATTCCTTCCATTGTGATTGGACCACTCAACGATGTAACAACGTTCCTGTGTTTATTTCTGTATTCTGATGCTGATTCTTTTTCATCTGTAATTTTGCGACCATATTTTCGTTTTGCTCCTGTGTGAATACCACTGTGTGCTGCTGATATTGCTTTCTTCCCTGTTTTGAACTGGTATTCCTGTTCCGTTTCATGTCCTATCTCTTCTTGTCTATACTTCACTTTATTCGTTTCTTCCAAAACGTCATCCTTGCCTTTGTCTTCTTCTTTTCCGTGTGTTTTTGCTGTGCCAATTTCGTTTTGCTTGTGAGGCCGTTGTGAGATCGTGTATTTTCTGCCATGTTTGTTTTCTTGGCGGCTTTGTGTTGATCTTTCCTTCCAGATGTTCCCTATTTGTGTTGATGTGCTGTCGGTTGTATCTTTCACTCCCATGTCATGGCTTTCACTGTTGTTTCCTTTATCTGCATGACTGTGATCTGGTGACAAGCTGTCCAAATCGTTGTCATGACGATTGTGCTTGGTGGAATTAACGTCAGCTTGATTGTTCCTGTTGTGTGTGACTGTTGATGATGCCCTGCCATCGTCTTTGTTGTCTTCACCTTTGTTGGGGGGAACGGAGGGCGCTGTGATCTGTTTCTCGCCTTTCTGAGTTACATTGTCATACACACTTTGACGAGCTGAATGTTGTTCTCTGCTGTCCTGAAACTCTTTGGTGTGTATACTTTGAACTGTAGTCTGGTTGTGGAGGTTTGAAGGTATGTTTGAGATTGAAATCAGAGATACTGTACTGATGGGTCTGTACTGATAGGATTCACTTCCACGGAGACCAGGTTCCTTGGCACGTGATGTCCTGTTTGGATTGCCGGCAGCAGCTGAAGACAGAAATTAGGCTCCGGGTAAAAAAAAAAAAAGAAAGAGAGAGAGAGAGAGAGAGAGAGAGAGAGAGAGAGAGAGAGAGAGAGAGAGAGAGATCACAATAATAATGATCATCATCATGGTTTTAACTCCGAAGAATTGCAAATAACTGGGGAGGTCGTTTAGCTCTACCAGCATAGATCTGGGGAGTTGAACAAATATTAGCCAAGCAAGGAGTTGCAACACACAGACCAGCTTGTAGGCCTAATAACCATCGCTAGAATTAAAGCAATTAATTTATCATCAAGGCATAGTCAAATGTGTGTTTATACAAATACAAGCCCAAGCGAAAATTCAGTTTAAAAATCTGAAGTCTCTTTGACTGCATTACCATCATAAATACTTTTTATTATCAAACTTTTCTAATCTATTTTATCTGATAAAATCGTTCTTAGTCAGCACCATTAGCGCTAAAACTACTATCAAGTAACAATAATTATAAAGAATACGGTTCAATATCGATCCTCGGGCCAACCATGTTTGCGCTGGAAATAAACGACCTCCCAACAGTGTGTAAATGTTCAGTGCGGATGTTTGCCAATGATACTAAGGTCTATAATGGCAGCGACACAACTGAGGCAATAGAGACACTGCAGGACGACCTCAAAAGTCTACAGGAGTGGTCGGACAAATGGCCTGACTAAGCGCGTTGGGTTACGCTGCTGGTCAGGCATCTGCTTGGCAGATGTGGTGTAGCGTATATGGTTTTGTCCGAACGCAGTGACGCCTCCTTGAGCTACTGAAACTGAAACCGGACAAATGGCTTCTCAGTTTCCATCCAGACAAATGTCCTGAAACTAGGGACCAATAACTCTGAGGCAGTGCACTACATGGAAAGGACGGGGGGTGGGGAGGAGTACAACGTCCAGCTACAAGAGAGTGCAGTAGAAAAAAAAGACCTGGACGTCTTTGTCGACAAGAACCTCGGCTTCAAGAAACACGTCGGGAAAATAACGAAAAGTGGTAAGAATAATTCGACGAACGTTCGATTTCCTGAGCCCAGAGCTTATCATTCAGCTAGATACAAAAGCCTCGAGCGACCTGTTCAAGAGTATGGACATTCAGTACGGCAGCCCCAGCACAAGACATTGTGCGCAGAAGTTGAGGATGTCCAGCATAGAGCTACTAAGCTGTTGGCCTGCATCAGAGACAAACCCTATAATGAAAGACTGGTCTACCTGCAACTACCATGCCTGAAACACCGAAGGAAACGAGGTGACAAGATTGATGTTTACAAATATCTACATGGCTTGTATGATGCAGACAGATCTTGCCTCGAGCAAAGCAATAAACACTTTCAAGAGCAGGCTTGACGCTTTTTGGAGAGACAGCCCGACTGTCTATGAGTATGATAAAGTATGTTTCTGCTAGTATGAAGGCAATATGTCACCCAAGCATGCCACAGTACTAGCCTTAGTTATAAGATTGGCCTGAAACACTTTTTTTTTCCAAGTTTAAGTCTCACGAATTCAGTTTTCTGACGCTTCACACAATAATATGTCAAGAATAAGGCAATACCGTTTCTTACCTTTTTCATGTGCATACCAGCACAACACTACAAATAGCATGTGTATGATCTGCGAGAACAACATTTCAGCTTCGGTGAAATAGCAAGTACCAACATTTTCTTTACGGCGAGAAGATTCCCTCAACAGTCGCGTTCATAATGACGCACAGTTTTGCGTCATGACTTCAAAAGGGAAAGAAAAAGCGGGTTATATAGAATACTGTCGAAATAAAGGACACACAATAAAAGAAAAGAAAAATATTTGAAGAAACTAATCCCAACAGATTTATTTATATATGTGTGTGTGTATATATATATACATATATATTTGAAATAAATGAAACAAAGTTGAAAACCACCACCGAGTTTGTTTATATAAAAAAAAAAAATAAAAAAAAAAATCGCTGCCACCTTAGTCACAGAACACCCATGCAACAGGTGACGTAATGTTGTTTTTTTACATCATCTTTCTGACGTTACATGACGTCTTCTACTACATGGATATATGATGTTCTAAATATTCCTTCAGTTGTCCATGTACGCATCTCTCTTTCTTTCTCTCTCTCTCTCTCTCTCTCTCTCTCTCTCTCCATATCTCAGTGATCGTGTGCAACCACCACTATGATAAACCAGACTGGTGACTCCACGAATTCAGGGTTCACAATGAAAACCCATGGATGTCGCTTCTCGTGTTCATCGATGTTCTGGCGGCAAAAGGGGAGTCTTGCACTGACCTTGCCTTGCCTGACTGGAGGCTCGGCCAAGAGATAGAGGCCACCATCAGCCTCAGAGTACCTGGCATCACCACCAAAGACCAGCAACCAGCTACTCTCAAGATCCTGACTCTGGCCATGATAGAGGAGTCCTACCCAGCCAGCTCCTGGACCCATGTATACACGGACGGATCAGCGGAGGAAGCCACACACAACGGAGGCAGTGGTGTCTACATCAGATTTCCCGATGAAGAGCACAGCAGCATCGCATTCCCTAGAGGAAAACTCTGTTCCAATTTCAGAGCTGAAGTCCTGGCCATAAAAACAGCAGCAAAATTATTCTCCTCCTGTGGAAAGCCCCTTGGCAGCATCTCCATCTTCACTGACTCCATGTCCACACTCCAGGCCCTGGACTCCCCTGATCCTGGTCCACTGATCCAGTCCCTTAAGGCCTGCCTCACAACCCTTACCCAAACAGCCCCAACGACCCTCCAGTGGGTGCCTGCACATGTAGGCCTCCCAGGCAACGAGCGTGCAGACCACCTTGATAAGGAAGGAAGCCAGCTCACACAGCCAACCGTTCCTGCCACGTATGAGGAAGCAAAATCTCCTCCGCAGCTGATTCCGAAGAGGCTGGGTAACCCTAAACGGAGGCTACCAGGCACACCAGGATCCCATCAGGGCACTGGAGAGGAGACACCAGACTACCATCTACCGCCTTCGCACAGGACACTGCGGCCTCCGAACACACCTGAAGAGGATTGGAGTGACAGCCACATCCCTATGTGATTGCGGCCAGGCTGACCAGACCCCATCCCATATTCTCCTAGACTGTCCCCTGTATGAGAAGATGCGGCAGCAGTCCTAGCCTGGGGGTGCTGACCTCAACACCAAGCTCTGGGGGACGGTAGCCGATCTTCGCCGGACGTCCGAGTTCGTGGTATCCCTCGGACTTCGACCCTGACTGCGTAGCTGTCGCACGCAAAAGAAAGAAGAAAAGCTTCTCGTGTTCAGTCCAACAAAAACTGTCCCAAGGTTACATATCCAGAACAGTTCTCTTCTTGTCAGCTCCTCCACTTTGTTGACCTGCTCCAACGCTGTCACCTGTAAAAAGCTGATGTTGTCGTCGGTGGGGTGTGGGGTGGAAGAAACATGGGCAGCGACCACACACACACACACACACACACACACACACACACACACACATATATATATATATATATATATATATATATATATATATATATATATATATATACAGAGAGAGAGAGAGAGAGAGAGAGAGAGAGAGAGAGAGAGAGAGTAATGTACATTTATATAGCGCTCTTTATCCCAAAGAGCTCAGGGCGCTTTACATGAAAAAAAAAAAAAAAAAAATCATGAACGCTCTTTCTCAAAACCCCTCCCCCCACGTCTCTCTCACTCTTCTTGCATCCAAAGTGAGCTAATGAGCTGACATGGGTGGCGTTGGAGAACAAGGAAACTGATAGTGCTTATAAATTGGTTTAAAACAACAACAAAATAAAATTTTAAAAAAAAAGAAGAGTTTTTAGTGATGAGCGAAAAGCAGATATAGAATCAGATGCACGGATATGGTGAGGAAGGTTGTTCCTGAGCAGCAAAGAAGAAAGAACATTCACCAAGAGTGATGGCCTAGAGGTAACGCGTCCGCCTAGGAAGCGAGAGAATCTGAGCGCGCTGGTTCGAATCACGGCTCAGCCGCCGATATTTTCTCCCCCTCCACTAGACCTTGAGTGGTGGTCTGGACGCTAGTCATTCGGATGAGACGATAAACCGAGGTCCCGTGTGCAGCACGCACTTAGCGCACGTAAAAGAACCCACGGCAACAAAAGGGTTGTTCTTGGCAAAATTCTGTAGAAAAATCCACGTCAATAGGAAAAACAAATAAAACTGCACGCAGGAAAAATACAAAAAAATGGGTGGCGCTGTAGTATAGCGACGCGCTCTCCCTGGGGAGAGCAGCCCGAATTTCACACAGAGAAATATGTTGTGATAAAAAGAAATACAAAAAATACAAAAAACAAATGTTCTTGTACTGACACGAGGAAGTTTCAAATGGTAACACTCAGAGGAAAAGCGCAGATTTCCTGAGGGAGAGTAAACGCTGATGAGGTCAGAAAGATATGTTGGTCCTGTGGAGTGGAAAGCAGAATAGCAGAGACACGCAACTTTGTTTTTAATTCTCGATTCAATGGGGAGCCAATGTAGATTGCAAAGGTGGGGAGAAATATGATCAGTGGACCTCTGAAAATCAAGCGGGCAGCAGTGTTGAAGTTTTTTGAATTCGCTGAAGAACATTATGTGGGCAGCCTATGAGAAGAGAATTACAGTAGTCGAATCGTGACAGCACAAAAGCAGAAATAAGAGTTTTATAAAGGTACTGACGGATCGGGTTGATGCGACGAATTTCACAATTGACTATGCGTATCAGAATTACAATCTGAGCGTGCATGCTGAGGTTTGAGTCAAGAATGACTCCAAGGTCCCTTGATGATTTAGAAAACTGAACTGTGGCATCACCAACCACAGAAGAGGCAGGAAAGAAGTAGATGTGGATAGAGGAAATATTTATAGCTTCAGTTTTCTCAACATTTAACTTTAGTTTGTTGAATGTCATCCAGGATTTAACATCGAGAATGCAATCCTGCATTGACAGAATCGGACTGTGTACTTGGTTTGGTTCTGCAGACTTTTGTAGCTGAGTATCATCAGCAAAAGAGTGGTGAAGAACAGAATGACCAGAAATGACATCAGAAAGAGGAGCAGTGTACAGAACGAACAGAACGGGGCCTAGGACAGAGCCCTGTGGCACACCATGGGAGATCAGGGTTGGATCGGAATTAAAGTTGTTAGCAGAGACAGTCCGAAAGCGGTTGGATATTATGAAGAAAACCAATTCAGAACTGTTAAGTGAATCCCCAAAACGTGTTAAAGTCTGGGAAGGAGTATTTTGTGGTCTATTGTGTAAAACGCAGCCGACAGATCTAGCAAAGTTAACACAGTTTACCTTCATCAATAGACAATAACAGGTCATTAATATTACTTTCAACAAAGCAGTTTCAGTGCTATATAGCAAAACTATATGTTCACTGAAAAGAAGAGAACAGGTTGTTTAATGCTAAATGGTCTAAAAGTTGGGAGGGAACACTTTTTTTCAATAAAAGCTTTTGAGGTCATTGTGATTCAGAGTGGCTTTCTTTAGCGGGTAATAAGTGTAGTTTAGTATACATCAGGGAAGACACCAGAAATTAATCATTTATATTTTTTTTGCTAGTGCCGGCAAAACAACATCCACTCATACAGTAGTAGTGTGGATGGGGCTCCAGGTAACGTTTTTTGGAGCAGACTTTTTCAACACACTCAGTATACTCGGTATATGATTCTCTGATACAGAAGGAACATCCCGAAATTCTTTTCCCAAAGGATATTATACAACTGACTGTGAATCCTGTTCTTTCCTGAGGTTAACAATTTTTTAGCAGAAAATATGTGAAAAGACAGCAGGTAGTACTGAATGGTAGACAGACGGAAACAAAGATTTCATTCTGCCACAAAGTTTCTTTGCTTGATTTGGCTTCAGAAATCTTGGTGTTGAAAGACAGTCTTGGATTCGTGCACAAGAAAAGTAATCAAGTTCTTGGCTTTCTAGTAGATTTGCTTGTAAACAGATAAGCCAGACAACCTCTTCTATGCTTCTACATGTCTACACACACACTCTCTCTCTCTCTCGCACACACACACACTCTTGTCTCTCTCTCTCTCTCTCTCTCTCTCACACACACACACACACACACACACACACATATATATATATATATATATATATATATATATATATATATATATATATATATATATATGTGTATTCTTCTCTCCTCGTATTCATAAATACGCGCGCGCGTGTGTGTGTGTTTAGCAATGGTCCACGCATTTATACCTGGTCTCTCCTTTTAAGTCAAGTATAATTCACATCAATATCTCTAGGCTATATGATGAGAGAGAGAAAAAAAAAAAAAAAAAAAAAAAAAAAATATATATATATATATATATATGTGTGTGTGTGTGTGTGTGTGTGTGTGTGTGTGTGTGTGTGTGTGCCTACACACACACACACACACACACACACACACACACATATATATATATATATATATATATATATATATATATATATATATATATATAAAGTTCATGACTAACAATTAAGTATAGGCAATATTTGCAAAGGGCTGTCAACATAACATTGTTACATTTTTACAAAGCTTCACATCAGCTGATCAGAATAATATGAGTAAACTTCATCATCAGACTATGTGTTTTTCGTCTAAGAATCAATTACAGATGGTATTGCTTTTTTTTTTTTTTTTTAATTGGATCGTGCGCCTTATCAATCAAAACCAGATTGTTGGTTCGGTTCACGTTCTAAAATTGAATCAAATTTTCGCTTTATACATATTTTGTGAGGACATTGTTTGATTGTTCTATGTATTTCGCAATTATTCAATGTGTTTCGCATCATAAGAACCCACTTACAATTTCTGAACACATTGGCACAAATATTTTCACATTGCTTTTTTGGAGCACTGATATTGATAAAGTAAACACCGCCGTATTTGCTGTTTCCAATCAACTTTCCCTTCCCTTACTACAGATTGATTTCAAACGATTCCCTTCTTGGCTTGCTCTTATTTCGTATTTGTATTTGTATTTCTTTTTATCTCATCAGATTTCTCTGTGTGAAATTCGGGCTGCTCTCTCCAGGGAGAGCGCGTCGCTACACTACAGCGCCACCCATCTTTTTGTATTTCTTTCCTGCGTGTAGTTTTATTTGTTTTTCCTAGCGAAGTGGATTTTTCTACAGAATTTTGCTAGGAACAATCCTTTTGTTGCCGTGGGTTCTTTTACGTGCGCTAAATGCATGCTGCACACGGGGCCTCGGTTTATCGTCTCATCCGAATGACTAGCGTCCAGACCACCACTCAAGGTCTAGTGGAGGGGGAGAAAATATCGGCGGCTGAACCGTGATTCGAACCAGCGCGCTCAGATTCTCTCGCTTCCATGGCGGACGCGTTACCTCTAGGCCATCACTCCAGTTAATTATCGGTCGCTCTGTTTCAGTTTCAGTTTCAGTAGCTCAAGGAGGCGTCACTGCGTTCGGACAAATCCATATACGCCACACCACATCTGCCAAACAGATGCCTGACCAGCAGCGTAACCCAACGTGCTAAGTCAGGCCTTGAGAAAAAAAAGAAAAAAAAAAAAAGAAGAAAAAAAAAGGTGAATAAATAATAGATAAGCTTACATAAATAAATAAATAAATAAATAGATAAATAATAATTATGATATAAAAAAGTAGTAATAATGATAATAATAATAATAATAAAATAATAATAATAATAATAATAATAATAATAATGAATAAATAAATAAATATCGCTCTGTACAGCGATGAAATAACTGACAGGAACTGCATTCAGAATTAGCCCCTTCAACACTAATTTTGAATAATGGAAAGAAATGACATCGTTCAAAAGTTTCCTTGACACTGGTGTCTTTGCAAGGTGGTCAGAGTCTGCCGTGCAGGATGCTGCGGTAGAAAATGTCAAAAAGTACAGGATTTCACAATTGCGACATTTTGTACTGTGTTCGCGGTACAACACGTAACAACGTACATATTATTATTATTATTATTATTATCATCATCATATTGAATGAAAGGACTGGATAATCCCATCCATGTTGTTATCACATAGAGTAGTCACAATGAATTATGTATATATATATATATATATATATATATATATATATATATATATATATATATATATATATATTTTTTTTTTTTTTTTTTTTTTTTTTTTTTTTTTTTGTATAACTTGTGTGCACAGTTATCATCCATTTGTCCAGGAAAATATCATGTTACTGTGCATGTGACCAGACTAATATTTGTAAAGAAAATCTGACAAACAGGAATGCAAAATTTCAAAAACAACTGCATGCCACTGGATAAAATACAAAATTTGAAACATCATTCTTTTGTATTCTTTATTCATTTACCTTTCACAAAATGATTATATACCTTGATGGGTCTTTCTCCAATAGCAAAGCTCACTTAATATATATATATATATATATATATATCCCTTTCATGCGGAAAAAAAAAGCCTTGCAAATAAATTCTGCAAGTGAATGGGATCATTGTAAAATAGTTTGTTGAACCCAGTGATTGCACATAGCATAAGCATATAAATTATCGGTCACGAGATGAAGTCTCGTAAATAACAACAAGAAGAAACTGACCAGTCAAACTCCTGGTTGTTGTTGTTTTTTTGGGGCGGTTTTTGTTGTTGTTGTTGTTGTTGTTGTTGTCGTTGTTGTTATCAGATTCACGATACTACCCAGTAAGTCTACAAGCATTTCACAATTTCTTAGCAGGTTGACTTTACACACAGTAACCATATTTGGGTTCACAGACTGCATGTCAGTCTCCACCAGATACACCACTACCATCACTGTCCTGAGAACCAGGGGCATCAAACAACGACACAGATATACTCGATATTTGCATTTGCACTGCTGGATGAGTAAGCTATATCACACCTGTCCCTAAGAACAGTGTATGGTATGGGTGTGACCCGCAAACCCATAGAGAACTACCTTTATCATGTGCAGCTTAGTACCGAACTCCCCAAACATTATACCACAGAGATAGATAGATAGATAAATAGACAGACAGAGAGAAAGACACACAGAGAGCGAATGTAGATAGATAGATGGACGAAAAGAGAAAGAGTAAGATTGGGCTGGGGGAGTGTTTGTCAAGAGCTACTGTATAGTAGATTCGGCTACAGAGGATTCCATTATGGTGCTAGTGCCATCTGCCGTGGATGTGAAAGTTGCTGCCGTAGAAGTGGCTGCAATGGTACTGGCTGCGTCATGCGTGGTGCTGGTTTCAATCATGGTGCTAACCTCCTCCTCCAGTTTCGCTAAATCTTTCAGGGAAGCAGTCCTGGTAAAAAAAAAAATGGAACCAGGTTTTATGTGTACTCAGCCCACTTGGAAAGGATATATATATATATATATATATATATATATATATATATATATAGAGAGAGAGAGAGAGAGAGAGAGAGAGAGAGAGAGAGAGAGAGAGAGAGAGAGAGAGAGAGAGAGAGACGGTATTTTTGGTATGCAAGTCGCTGTAAGGCCTTCAAGACACACTTGTGATACACTCAAAGAGAAAAAAATAAAATAAAATAAAATGCAAAAATTAGTTCGTTATTATGATTATATACAGCTTCGCGAAAAAAACAACAGCAACAACTTACAGAAAAAAAAAAAAAAAAAAATAGTTCACTGAAATGTTTTCTCTATTCGTTATTATACTTATACACAGCTTCTCGAGAAAAAAAAAAGGCTTCAATGCAGATTCGAACCCCGGATGTTCGGGTCGAAAATGAATGATTTTACCCACTGTGCAAACACGGTATCACTGTTGTCGTTCAAAAATTATTATTTGGGCATTTTCTTTTAGCGGAACAAATCGACAGCGGCAATCGCAGTCATAACGCGGTTTAAATCACGCTACTTTGATAGGGCATTTAAAAATTTCTTTCAAGTCCAAGGTAAAGGAGATGTTCCCATCGCCTCAAAAACACTGCAATATATGTCCGTTTTTATAGATCTGCAGAGATCTGTGATCGACAAGCTTCGTCTTTCCACTCACTGGTAAACTGCCGACACCTTCCATTCAATTTATTTGTTTCTGTTCATTCTAGTTAATTTAGTATCCACTTTAAAATGTTCATATGCAGTAAACATGTCGATGAGTATCTAAGAAATGGTTTTAATTCGGTGGTGAAAGAGACGTTGCCATCGCGTCAGGGTTTGCAACATGTTTTGTCGATACCTGCACTGACCAGTGCCGTGTAGACGAGGCAGTGAAACAGTCGATTCAAATTTTCTTTTCTGTTCATTCTAGTTTAATCAGTGTCCACGTTAGAATATTCATATCCAGTAAACACGTCAATAATGTAGTTAGTGTCACTGTATGTGTTCTGTCCAGAATGTGTATTTCTTTGTTTTTAATTGCGAACAAGAAAAACAAGGTCATGGTGTGTTCTCACCAGACAATCGGGAAGCTGCAAACGGGTAACAGTGGTTTTCGGAATCCGGACCGAACACCAACGAAATAAACTGTTAATAATTCGGAAATACGGCTAAATTCGGAAGACTTTCAACCTATTACTGGCGTGACTGTGAACAGGTTTTTTTTTTCCTGCTGTGTTCAAGTTAAATTTGGTATTGGAAGACACAGTATTTCCAGAGAAAATGGCAATGTTAAAGTTTACCATGGACACAGACACACAGACAAACAACTGAACACTGGGTTATAACAAAGACTCACTTTGTCAACACAAGTGAGTCAATAAATGAACTGAAACCAACATCTTTTCCTTTTTTTTTTCTTTTTTTTTTCCTTTTTTGTTTTTGTTTTTGTTTTCTTCTTTTTCTATTATTTATTCATTTATCTATTTGATAGTTTAATAATTCAGGACTGTGCTTACACTTCTGAAGCAAAAATTCATTTTGATACACAGATACCTTTGGGGGTGCCTGTGAGAGAGAGAGACAAGACAAGACAAGACAAAATCTTTATTATCGAGGGTAATAGATAAGCAACTAACATGCTTTTTTACATCCAGCCCTCGCCCTAAAGAGGGAATAAAGCTAAAAAAGCGAAAATGAGCACAAAATCAAAACACAATCAAAATATACCATTATTTCACCATTCAAAGCCATTCCACAAAAGGAAGAAGAAGAGAAGAAAAGAAAAAAAAATCATGAAACACACACACACACACACACACACACACACACACACAAACGCACACAAATGCACCCACTCAAGAGAGAGTGAGAGGGAACCCACAAATTGTCGAAAGCAATGTTGGATTTCAGGTGACGTCAATTTTTGTGAATAGGTACATTTTTAGATTTTGCTTAAAGATGTTGTGGTTATATTTTTTTAAACGTGATGGTAAATTATTCCAATACGTTCCCCCGCTGTATGTGGAGAGAGAGAGAGAGAGAGAGAGAGAGAGAGAGGTTGCATGAAATGAATTTTTCAACAAGTCCAGCGCAAATGTAGTGTAGACGAGCTGTATCACCTGAAAACAAATGCCTTCGTATAACACAGAGGAAGAGAGAGACAGAGGAAACATAACAGAGACAGAGAGACATGTAGACAGAGAGGGAGAATGAGCGAGAGAGAGAGAAGGAGACAGAGACAGACATGATATTACCCTCGAGCCAAAACTTCTTGGCGTGCTGGAATAACACACACACACACACACACACACACACACACACACACACACACACACACACACACACACACACACACACACACACACACACACTGGAATCAGCGTCATGGCATTAGTCTGGATCTTTTCGAGTAAGTGAAGTTGTTCTCTTTTAGGTATTTTGGAGTACAGGTGAGGAAAATATTGACATGGTCATTATTGTGGAGATAACAAGACAGCTGATCAGAGTTTGGGTTTCATCTAGAGACAAACAGTGACAAATAGTGTTTATTAACCTGATTTCTAGGAATACTATTCCGCAAACATCAACGTAGCATACTTTACAACAGAGGCCATGAGCAGGTATGACTCCCTGATGAGAAACATGGAGCGAGAATTCATTGTCTGGAATGTTAATGCAGACTTTGGATGAAAGGACAGTTATCACCCACCCCTATATTTATTCTGTGTGTGTGTGTGTGTGTGTGTGTGTTCGGTGTGGTTGCGTGCATCTGCATACGTGCGTAGATGAGCGTGTGTGCGCACGTGCGTGCATGGAAACTCTCTTTCTCTTCTTCTGTCTCTCTGTCTCTTTCCCAATGTGCGTGTGTGCGTGCGTGCGTGTGTGTGTGAATGTATGCACAAAGAAAGTGAAGTGTTGGAAGAGAAAGAGAGAGTGAGAGTTCACCTGCTTTCTTGTGTTTCTGTCTTCTGTGGCTCACAACGCCAATCGCTGCAACAGCCAATAGACAAACTGCACCAAGGCCAATCAGCAAGGCAGCCAATTTACCTGTCATCACAAACATGAGTAAATCACCATGAGTTCATATCAATAGTATCAGAGCGTCTGTGGGTTTTTTTGTGGTTTTGTTGTTGTTGTTGTTGCGTTTTTGGTCTACATCACTAAAAAAAAAAAAAATGTACGTGCGGAGTATGATCAGTCAATTTGAGCCTGGTAAAGAGCACACAAGCCTGTGCACAGCAACGTTACGGCTTTTTTGGCCCGGAATGAATGGGTACAGAAGGTTTGCTTCTGGCTTAATTCAGGTATGTAAAGCTATCGGGGAGTTAGCTTTAGGAAACTTGGAAACCTTGGTATTTTGCAAAAGAAACGATTCGGAGGGATCAACAACCATAAGGATGGTCAGATTTGTGTGTGTGTGTGTGTGTGTGTGTGTGTGTGTGTGTGTGATGCAGCACGCAAAAACCCGGCTAAAGTCCCATCCAGCGATTCTTAGCTGTACACAAAAACAAGTAGTTTGGGTCAAAATTATGAAGATCGGGATTTTTATAAATATCGCATCTTCGAAGTCTTATCTTGTCGGTAAGTATCTTTGCACAAAATACCCTGGAACTGTAGTATTTTCAATGTTTTTTTTTGTGCATGCCTGTCAAAACCGTGTAGAAAAATACTGCACTCTTTTACCCTATTTCAGTTGCATGCGGAAAGCAACGAAAACGGGGAAACTCCGGTCTGCGAAGTAATATATGACAAGAGAGGCAAGGCCTTCAAGACTCACTTGTGATAAATTAAGTCCCCTAGCATTAATTACAGAGTAATTTCCCTTTTTTACTATTTGCACCAAAACGTTTGCAAAATAAATAAAAATTCCACGCTTAGCAAAAGAAGTTCCGATTTGAACAAAAAGTGATAATAATGACTCCTCTTGTTGTTGTGTCAGAACAGAAGGTCAAAGTGCCAAGTTTAGAGAATACAAAAAAATATAAATATAACAGTAAATTCAGTTTGCATATAATTAGGCTTCTTTTTTTTCTTTCTTTTTTTGTGCCCATCCCAGAGGTGCAACATTGTTTTAAACAAGATGACTGGAAAGAACTGAATTTTCCCTATTTCCATGCCAAATTTGGTGTCAACTGACAAAGTATTTGCAGAGAAAATGTCAATGTTAAAGTTTACCACGGACACACAGACACACGGACACACACACATACACACACACACAACCGAACACTGGATTAAAACATAGACTCACTTTGTTTACACAAGTGAGTCAAAAATGAGCAGTGAACAGGCATTGATCGTCTCCCCTATACCTTCTGAATCAAGATAGCGTATGAATGCAGTCGGTTTTCAACGGTTTTACTGGCTATCCTCCGTAAGTTGCGACTTAGCCGGGTCCCATCAATTCTTCGAATTTCGCCAAATTTCCGACTCAAAGTTCGAAAAAAAAAAGAAAAAAAAAGTCTATTTACCTGTCAGAGTGGATTTCTTCTACATAATGTTGCCAGAGGACAACACTTTTGTTGTCATGGGTTCTTTTTTCAGTGCGCCAAACGCGTACTGCGCACGGGACCTCGGCTTATCATCTCATCCGAATAACAAGACGCTCAGTTTGATTTTCCAGTCAAACGTGGCAGAAAGGGCGAGAGCGGGAATGGAACCCAGACCCTCACGGACACCGTGTCGGCAGATGAACATCTTAACCATTCTGCCACCTTGCAGTCCTGTTCCTGATGGAGGAATGGGAGTCAGGGGGTGGGTAGGGAAGCACAACTACAGCTGTCCTGGATGCTGTTTTTCCCTGTGTGATCGTTGGATCTGCTGTCTGACAGCTTGAACCTTCACCGAAATGACAAAGAGAAAGGACGGTAGAGGTGTGGTCACATTTTGTCGACAGTGATGTCTGTCTTCTTTTCCAGTTCTCTTTGGTCATTAGTATTACGGGTTTGGTTTTGTGTGTGTGTGTGTGTGTGTGTGTGTGTGTGTGTGTGTGTTTTCTAAACTAACATTGTGGATTGTTGGCCTGCTGGTAACGCGTCTGCTGAGGAAGCGAAAGAATCTGAGCGCACTGTTACCAGTCCCACGATTGTCATGTCTCATGGGTCACGTGTATTTCATTTTTATACGCTTGCCACTAATGGATTCCGAAAAAATCTGAATCAACAATTAGAGAAGAAAAAGAACAAATCAACACTTAGAAGAAGAAGAACAACAACAACAACAACAACGACAACGACAACGAGAAAAAGAAAGAGATCGAGAAGATCATGAAGACGACAAGGAAGAAATAGAAAAGTAAACACAACTTGCTGTTTTACCTGAGCTTTCTTTACTGGATGCAGCACCGACTGTAACAAACGAAGCAGTTTTATCTCTAGACGTGTGAGCCTCCAGTACAGCCACTATCTCCCTTTGTTTGTAATTTCCACAGCATTTCCCAATGCTTTTATCAAACTGATCCCTGGTAGTCACTCTCATTCTGACCTCAGTATCAAATATAAGTAACATAATTCTGATACTACCAACACCACCAACACCACCACTACTCCTACTACTACTTCTACTGAATAATGATAATGATGATGATGATAAAAAATAGCACATAAAAAAGTTATTTGCAATGCGCTCTACCTCTTTACGCTTGTTACGCTGCTGGTCAGGCATCTGCTTGGCAGATGTGGTGTAGCGTATATGGTTTGTCCGAACGCCGTGACGCCTCCTTGAGCAACTGAAACTGAAATCTACCTCTTTAGCACAGGGGCTCAACAAGGACCGTCATGATAAAATTGAAGTGCAACTTTGTGAGCACAGTATAAGCTTTAAGCTTGTTGATGCTCTTTTGTCATTCATTGCATTATAATCATGTGTATTGTTGAATAATTAAAGATTATTTAAACCAAGGGCGCTGACACAAATATCAATGTGGGTGGAAATGGCTACAACCGGGCACAATAATCTAGACTTACAAACAAGACAAAACAATTGTTCCAGTGATAAAGCCCTTCCCCCAAACACACACAAAACACACTTGGTGAGTGTCGTTTGGACAGCAAAGTCAGGCCCTGATTCCCTGTGCTCATCCGGAGTCTGTCCTGACCAAAGGAAAGTGCAGTCAGCTCCAGCCTCACTCATCTCCCCAGGATCTGCCTGACAGGTTTTGCTGAGAGCGGAAGCTCCGATGTTGTACCTGCAGAGTTCGCGACCAACGAGTGCTGCTTGCCGCACTCCTAGATGTCCATTGCTGTTCTATTTGTTTCATGCTCCAACACGTAACATGCGCTTCTTTTTGTGGGTCTTTTTTGTTCCTTCCTTTGATGATTCTTTTGAGTTTCGATCGCTGATTGTTGTATCCAGTTGGCTGCAGTATGCTGACAGAATTAGATGAAGGAAGCGTTCTTTGGGTCACATTTTCTGGACCCTTCTTGAGGAGCGTGGAGCAGCACTGTCCCTGAACAGAGCTGCACTGTCACCGGAAGGCTGGTGGTGATCCCTGCTATTGACTCAACAACCTCCCTCTCTGCCCAGCTGCTGCAGTCAAGGGGAGGTGTACGGTGACATGTCCTGACCACGACTGAACTGCACGAGCTGCCACAAAGGTGATCGGGTTCATCACCAAGCTAATTTAGCGGCTACACTCAGGACTTAGGGTTTTATTTTGGGGGGAGGGGTGGGGGTTGGGGGTAAGATTCCCCCATAGCCTTTTACTTTTCCAGGTCTACCCAGGGCCATTCTCACATAACTGCAAGTCACAAGGAGGGCGGTGGATGTCTCTCCGCCTATCCACTGCACCGTTACTACTACCTTATAGATATTGATT
>NC_134910.1:3894100-3899100 GCF_041734735.1 Babylonia areolata | reverse complement strand
ATATAGCACACTATCCAGAAATCTGCTCTAGGTGCTTTACAAAAACACCATTGTTAACATAACACATTACGTCAATGTCACATACACACACCAAAATGTGACTACACAAACACACACTCTCTCTCTCTCCCTCTCTCTCTCACACACACACGTACTTTTGCACGCTTATGTGTTGTTGTCATGTGGCTTTTCTCCTCATGTTTTCTGTTATTGTCTCTTGTCCTCACGGTTGATCACCTTTGATATTTGTTGCTAAGACTTCAGTTTTCTCAGATCTGCAGCTTGTCCGTCACTTCTTTGGGTTTATTTTTCCGTCTTCTGGCATTTGTTTATTTTTCTTCCTGCTTCTTCCATTTGCAATTTGTTGTGTTCCTTATTCTTCACATCAGTATTATATTTGTCCCTCTGTCTCCCCTTCTCTCGTCTATCAACTTGATAGCGAAGTGGAGCATCAAGAAAAATAGGTAAATTTTGAGCCACATTTTTATTTTATTTTATTTTATTTTATTTTTAAATCGAGTAAAATGAATCAACTGGAAACTTAGCCCACGTAAAAGTAGAGAACATTATCTTTTATTTGATAGGTCTCTTCAGTCGATTGTTTGTGAGGAACAATGTACGTAACCTATTTCTGTCCCCAATCCTCTCAGACCAGAAGCAGACGTCGGCAAACTTCTTTTCCGTGCAACGTTTTGAAGAGCAAAGATTACTTCACTCACACTGCCTTTCACACACACACACACACACACACACACACAAAGAAATGCTTAGAGAAACGAGCTAAGGTGGTTTTCTTTTCTGATATTTTTTCCTGTTCGATGTATGCAGTACTGCGCATGCTAGGGCAAAATGAAAAGTGATAAAAATACGATCTGTCAGCCATAGTTACACAGCATTACATAGAGGCCGGACCTATATATATATATATATATATATATATATATATATATATATATATATATATATATGTGTGTGTGTGTGTGTGTGTGTGTGTGTGTGAACAGTGACAGACAAACTGACACAGAGACTCACTGCACGTGCTTGTGGCAGGATCACAGACCAGCCCAGTGGAACATTCAGAATCCTCAGTGCACACTTCCCCAGAGATCTTTCCTGAACACAAGTTGTAACCTGTCTACGCTTTGTCATTCAAAGTTGTAGTCCAGTCATGGTTCAGACTGGTAGATAACTACAAGAATCAGAGTCATGGCTGGATCGTTGTAGTTTTGGTCAGCCCAAAACAGAATCACAACAACCAAGAACGTGAAGGTTAGTGCAAAGACTGGTGGGGTGGATGACCTTCACACAAAGTAAATCAGAACAGCTTTTTCTAGGCATTGCTTCATGCTTGAAAATAGAATATTTTGGATTAGTGAGGAAAAAAAAAAATCAAACTACTTATAACTACTTATATATTTATATATATATATATATATATATATATATATATATATATAGAGAGAGAGAGAGAGAGAGAGAGAGAGAGAGAGAGAGAGAGAGAGAGAGAGAGATTGATTTTCTTTGTACAATTTTATGGCTGCTGGCTGATGCATGCATCAATGTAATCAAGAAGTTTCTGTATCAACTGGAAATGACAAAATGGCTGTCGATATAAAAGATTTATATTTATTTATTGTTCTTAAAATAAAAAAAAATGACTTTGGATTTTGTTCTGGTTTCTCTTTCACCTTTTTCCTACTTTCCCAGAAGTTCATTGTTATTGTAACTAGAACCTGGGAGAACTGGTTTGTCGTTATAGAACCACATTTGGTTTTGACGAAGTATTTCCATTAAAAACAAATCTTGTTAAATCATGCATAGATGCATACCTACATACATATATACATACATACACGGACACAAGAATGACAGACACAAGAATATGTGGTATAGCAAGACATCTTAATAAAAAAAAAAAAATCATCATGGGCCCAAGATGACAGATTTGAACCTGTTTGCTCACACCACCATAACATATCTTCGTCAGTCCAAAGATAATGTGCTGGGACGTAAACGTTTACTTCAACACTGATTGACATTTCTTTGTTCCAAAATGCAGGCAAACATGAAGATTGGAATTCTGAATGGGAGCCTCTACAAACTGCAAGTGAACTTACTTCAACTTGAGCAGGTAGGGGGGAGTAGGGGAGGTTTGGGGCGGGTGTGTGTGTGTGTGTGTGTGTGTGTGGGGGGGGGGGTGTTCTGTCATGCCTTGTAACTTTTGACCGTGTGTGTCTTGCCCCATGTATGGTGGAAGTGTTGGAAATGAACCATCAATCAAACAAACCCTTCCTCTGTTTCAACAGCCAGTTGTTCATTAACATATTCACCACCAATCACCCTCTCCATTCCGACTGCCTGTCACTTGCCACATCTACTGCCCCTCCCCCTCCCCCTGTCACTCACACCAGTTTCACTGTCCAATACGCATTGCCGTCCTTCTGATGGACTAAAATAACTCTCCTTTCCCCATCCCCTTCAAAGTCAAAGCCATCCCTTTTGATCTTGTAAGCTGAAAGCACAGATTTTGTGTCTCTTTTGAGAATAATGTGTTTGAGCCAATGCCAGTGGTCTGATGCTTTGTTATGTTGATAAGGCAAGAGAAAGACCCATTCAGCATGTTTGAGGCATGGGAATTTTTTAATGTCAGAACATGTATAGAGGTAATCAGTGGGGAATGCTCTCGCCTGTCATTACTTGATATCAAGTGCTGAGTAAGGAGTGAGTTAACAGGGCTCTCATGCCAGGATGTTTTATGACAAAACCTCCAAACGCATGTCCATCATACCACACAAAATCTTAGATGCTGCCAGTATGGCAGACAAAGAGCCACAGCAAATACCGTTTCAATTATATTGTTGTATTTATCAATTCTTTTTTAGTTTAAGTGTTCAAAAGTTTTTAAGAAAATGACAGACTTTCAGTGATATCAGTAACTTTCACCCGAGCTACCACAGTGTAGATTTAGGCTTTGATGCTTACTGGTTGATGATAATGTGACATTTTTGTCTTTTATATTGATATGATTTTTATTTGTTTGTTACAGACAATAAAGATAAACAAGTGTTCAATGGCACTGTCAATAAATGTTGTTGAGAAGGAAGAAAAGATTCACATATATCACATGTGCAAAATGAAAACGAAACAGCCAAGAGAATAGTTGAAACGTCCTTTTGGGCGATTGTACGTAACAAGTACAAACCTACACACTGAGTGTGAAATACAAACGCCTTGCTATGCCTGGAAACAGAAAGTGCACTGACTGCAGGTGAAGTCCCTTGTGTCCGGGCTGAAGCCAGGCTGACACTGACACAGACCAGTGTCCTGGTCACACTCGGCCAGGTCGTCATTGCAGCTTTGTGCTTTGCACTCCCCACCAACCTGACCTTCGTCTGGCACTTGACACACAAGAAAACTTTATTATGACAGGGATGAATACAGAAAAAAGGGAACAGATAAAAAAAGAAAAAAAAAAGTGTAACATAAATGAACAGAGACATGGGCAGACACAACATCAGAATATATTTGTGACAGGGATGAAAAGAGACAGGAACAGACAAAGTATCAGAAATCAATACACTCACGACATCCCATAATGGTAAAGAATTCATCACCCACAACAGACCAGACCTGCTGTCTCAGCTGCCAGGAACTGTTTTCTTCCCACCTTCTGTGCCGATTCAGTGACATTACCTTGAGGCAGCTCAACCAAACTGCCCACACACTGACATCCCTAGGCTCGTGTCCCAGTGCCTGTACCAGCAGTCCATAGAGGCCTGTAGATGTCAGGCTGTCTTCAGGCCACCTCCCACAGATGTGGTTATATACATGTCAGATCCGGATTCTTGAAAATGTCAAGTCATGCGATATTTCATTTATGGGAAACTAACTTTCCCGAAACAATTCTGTACACACAAGATGCACAATTCAGACCATGCACAAAGAGAAGGCGTTGATTGGGTTGCACTCCAACACACACACACACACACACACACACACACACACACACACACACACACACGTGTTCCGATTTTTCCTTCACTGGAGTTTGATTCAATTCACATAAACAGACTCTATGCAGTTAGTTTGATGTGTCTGGATTATAAAAGTACTATTTTAACGAACATATGCCAGGCAGAAGACTCCTTTCTACTTGATAATGATTTGCTAACTGACCACGTGATACGTGTGTGGAAAAGGGAGTTGCATCATACACCAAGAAAAGGCATTGAATACTGCGCCGAGTAAAGGAGGTAGTCATAGTCAGCAGATTTACATAATTCTGAAAATTGTGCTTGTGATTGTGGACAGCTGTAGCAATGGAGAAGGATCTTTCTTGTCTGATGATTGGTTTGAACGTAAAGGTGATTGACAACGATAGTGATGAAACTGACAGCCCATTTGATGGTAATTCAGTTCGTCGATCCAATCAGACAACGATAGTGATGAAACTGACAGCCCGTTTGATGGTAATTCAGTTCGTCGATCCAATCAGACAGCGTTTTTGAACAAGTCGCCGACGGCCGCAATAGCCGAGTGGTTAAAGCGTTGGACTTTCAATCTGAGGGTCCCGGGTTCGAATCACGGTGACGGCGCCTGGTGGGTAAAGGGTGGAGATTTTTACGATCTCCCAGGTCAACACATGTGCAGACCTGCTAGTGCCTGAACCCCCTTCGTGTGTATATGCAAGCAGAAGATCAAATACGCACGTTAAAGATCCTGTAATCCATGTCAGCGTGCGGTGGGTTATGGAAACAAGAACATACCCAGCATGTACACCCCCGAAAGCGGAGTATTGGTGCCTACATGGCGGGGTAAAAACGGTCATACACGTAAAAGCCCACTCGTGTGCATACGAGTGAACGTGGGGGTTGCAGCCCACGAACGAAGAAGAAGAAGTCGCCATGACTGACAGAATACGTGCAGCCTGCCTCGGAAAAAAGGGGAGGAGAGGGAGAGGAGTGATGTAAGACGATAAGTCGAATGCCAGCCAGAGGTCA
>NC_134910.1:3864100-3889100 GCF_041734735.1 Babylonia areolata | reverse complement strand
CCATTGGTACACAAATGCATGCACATGCGCACATAAACATACATATATGTATTCAGGATACAGCAATTTCTCTTATTGTGAATGCTTTGTATAAGTAATTAGCAAAATTTCGAATTGTGTGTTCATTTCTAGCAGCCAAAAGATGATTAAGTCGAAAATCAGAGGAAAAGAAGGGAGATGTTGACAATGGATTCACAGGATACACAGTGAGATATATATATATATATATATATATATATATATATATATATATATATATATGTGTGTGTGTGTGTGTGTGTGTGTGTGTGTGTGTGTGCATGTGGGGCAGGTGCATGCGTGTTATGTGCGTTTCGTCTCGTCACGAGTGTCAAACTCTGTTTAAACAGTTGCAGGGCAATCACACTCACCACATTGACTGTCAACACATGTTGCACCATGTATACATGGGGTGGAGCTTTCTTCAGTTGAACATGGGGAACCAGTATCGATACCTTCAGAACAAAATAAAGTCATTTCTGGTTATATTGTATCTCGCCTCAGATAACTAGACATCATGGCTGGGTATATTCTGATCTACACAAGGTGGGTTTTTTTTAAACTTGATAGAGTGGTTTGGAGTTTAAAAGACACACATTGACAGACTCTCTCTCACGTGCACGCACTCGCACACACACACACACACACATTTTACACAATAGTACACTATGATAGAGAAAGTTCCATTTTCAGCTTGTTAAAAAAACAACAAAAAAAAAAAACAAAAAACAGTGACATGGAGTCACATGGAAATATAATGAAAATGTGTTTTCATTGGAAACCATTGCTAATATGTTCTCTGTAGAGGGTAAATTATTTTTTTGTTCTGTAAAAAAATTGATCTAAGGCCATAATTATATGTCGGGAATGTTTCTTGCATATGTGGTGCTCACATAACAGTCAACCACATACTAATGCGCAATGTGTTTGTCTCACATCCCTGACCCGAAATTATCTACAGTGTCAACATTTTTCAGATGGTGTATGATTTTTTTGATGAAATATGTTGTTGAGCAGGTTTACTGTAATAGTTGTCAGTTCATTCTGAAGATGTTAGATTGTCACTTAATGTTTACCTTTTTTTTTCTCTTTTCTTTTATAGTGGAGAATTCTTTTTCCATTATCTGACATGACACCAGACTTTATAAGCAGGTATTGAAAAAAAAAGGGGGGGGGGGAACACAGACACACGAACACAGATACACATATCAGGGATGATATATTAAGGCCTTATCAGTTCAGTCCTTTACAAAGACAAGCACGCTAATAGTTTATGAGTGTGACACGATACTGGGAGACTTGCACGCTGGCTCCAGGGCAATGTCTGATCTGTAGTGGGTTCTGTTTGTCCCCTGGTGTTGTGCCTTATCTCCTCCTCTTCCGGACTGCCTTGACGTCTTGCCTCAAAGGTCTGGCCTCTTGGTGGATGGTGCAACACCGGGCACTTCAGTCGGCAGCTTGGGTAGTCCATCAGTGGTGTTAGATGTCACAGGTTGTGAGGGCCTTCTTCAGTGTACCACGTCTGGGATGTTCCTCCATTTCAGTGGGCACATCACAGTTTGTGAAGAACGATCTTGGGTAGGTGGTGGTCTTCCTTTCTGGGTTTTCAGCAGTCTGGCCTTGATGCTGGTGATTCTGCCTTTCTTCAGCACCTCAACATTGGTTATGTAGTCACTTCAATGGATCTCCAAGATAGCGCAGAGGCTATTGGTGGAATCTCTCCAGGAGACAGACTTGGTAACCCAAGACCCACAGCCGTAAAGGAGTTAGCCCACACTTTCTCGCAATCCCATGCTTTCTCTTAGTTTTCGAGAAAGCACGGGATTCTCCTCGCAAACTTTCTCTCAATTTCGGATCAAGTCTTGGTATATATTTCTGTTTGAATTATACACATTGCCATAATCATGTTGCTTGCTATTGTTTCTGATGTTGAATTTGGGGTCGTTGCATTGCATACTCATGTGAAGTACCATGAACAGATGTAAGTTTCATTGTCATCACTGTTGATGTCTTCGCTAACGCCATTGTCTTTATCATGATCATCACTGTCATCACCTCTCTCTCTCTCTCTCTCTTTCTTTTCTCTTAGATTCGTGTTGGGAAATGACAAGACACCAACCCCAATGACTAAGATTTTTTTTTTTAAATTTTATCTTTTGTAATGAAAATAATTGCAAAAGAAAAAGCATTGGAGGGGAACAGCCATGCGTATTCACAACACCATGCTATCTTGTAAAGTGAGCAAAAACATCGGGGTCCCCACAATTTCCCTCAAAGAGAGATAAAATGTGGAATTGTGAGAAAGTTGGGCTAACAATGATGGTCAATACCACACACACACACACACGTCAATCTTTTTTTTTTTTTTTTTTTTTCCTAGTGTTCTTGCTTTCAGGATGCCTCTTTAATGGACAATAACAAAGTTGAAAAAAAAGGAATATGGTTTGAACCACGTTTGCTTTTAGATTTGTATTTTATAAGCACTAAGAGGACTAGTATGATATGAAAAAAAAATATATCTATATACTTACGGCACACCAAATCCACAGTGTCAGTAGCAAAACTGCTCTGACACTGACAGGTGTGGTTTGCCCCACACTGCGCCACGAGTTCATCACAGGACGATGTAGAGGTGCCTTTTTTACACGCTCCACCCACTTTCCCCGCTTTAGGATCTGCACGTGCATAAAGTCCTTGTCATGACAGAGAGTGGTCCTATTGTACATAGAGGTAATTTCAAACTTGAAGTGACCACCCTGACTTGCACAATTGGGTTGCTCAATAGATCTTAGCAGAATGTATTTTGTTTAGCGACCCCGACCTCTTGTGCTTGCCATGAAGTCTACACCTGGAATAAAAAGCTCCTTGATTTAGCTACGTTTTTTTTCTCTCCTTCCATTAGTATTAGCATTCTGATCAATGTATGGAATACAAGTATCATCATACGATCCCTTTCTTGACAGTCTGTGTGTAAGTGACAACTGCATGATTATCACATGGGTCTGACACGTTCTTTCTTTCAAGACAGACAGACCGATGATTCACAGTGTGGATAGGGGGAAGCAAACGTAAAGAACTTTTTAGTGGTTGACTGATCAGTTGATTTTTGTCTCAATATACATTATATATAAAGGCGAGGAACTGAAGCCCGTTGACACACGTGATAGACGGGTATCCTGACCACTATTCTACTGAGAATGTTCATACACTGATGGGAAATTATATTTCTGTGGAAGTCTAACGAAGTTAAACCACTGACAAAGAAAAGAACAGAATCAGAACAGAGATGGATAGGGAGAAACGAGAGAGAAAAAAGACACTGTTCTCAACACCAACCACATTTTGCTGACTGAGGGTCGGTGACCTCCTGGTTACACTGACACGTTCCACCAGTGCACGTGGACCCAGCCAGACACAGACCTGGACGGTTCTGACAGTCACCGCTCTTGGCGATCCCTTGTCACGAAGTCATGTGTATCAAACCACAAAGCTCAATCAGTACATACATCTGTGAGACAGACAGACACACACACACACACACACACACACACATGCACACACACACACATGCGGGTGCACACTCACACACACATAACGCAACACACTTAAAGAGAAAGAGACAGAGACAGAGAGACAGAGACAGAAGCAGAAACAGGGAAAGGGGGGAGACAGAGACAGTGAGCACTTCTGAAAATGAATTTTTGGGTTCACACACACACACACACACACACACCCCCACCCTGACAGGTCGTGTTGACTGATAAATATGATTCCCATGGCTGTCCTGAATCATTTTCCTCGTTCAGAACTCAAATTTTGTTTTGAAGAGTTTTGCTTCACCATATATTGCAGACGTGGATTTACTGTGCATAAACATGTGTGTGTGTGTGTGTGTGTGTGTGTGTGTGTGTGTGTGTGTGTCTGTATGACCGTAGTGGGGGGGGGGGGGGGGGGGGGGGGGAGGTCAAGGGGAGGGGGCGTATAAGTTCACATAAAAAAAAAATACCAAAAGAAGGATGGAATGAGAAACAAAGAAAGTGGAACAATGTAATTAATTAAGAAGGAAACCACACACACACACACACACACACACACACACACACACACAAGATGATTATGCACACACACACACACACACACACGCATACCCACACGTGTTCTCACTGAATATAGAACAAAACAAACAAAAAAAACAATAAAAGAGGAAACGTCAGGACAGAAAGACAAAAGCCACTCACTGCACAGTTTCTGACTGTCACACACAGTGGTGTCGACGCAATCCTCATCAGTCCTGCAGTCCACACTTCCGATGGGCCTTCCTGGTGTCAGGACACAACCAGTGCCACATGTCACGTGACTGAGCTGAGTATACGTCCTGTCCCACTGCCCTGTTCTGTCTAACTGTGCTATGTCATATACATTGTTCTGTACTGCTCTGTTCTGTCTAGCTGTGGTATGTCATATACATTGTTCTGTACTGCCCTGTTCTGTCTAGCTGTGGTATGTCATATACATTGTTCTGTACTGCCCTGTTCTGTCTAGCTGTGGTATGTCATATACATTGTTCTGTACTGCCCTGTTCTGTCTAGCTGTGGTATGTCATATACATTGTTCTGTACTGCCCTGTACTGTCTAGCTGTGGTATGTCATATACATTGTTCTGTACTGCTCTGTTCTGTCTAGCTGTGGTATGTCATATACATTGTTCTGTACTGCTCTGTTCTGTCTAGCTGTGGTATGTCATATACATTGTTCTGTACTGCTCTGTTCTGTCTAGCTGTGGTATGTCATATACATTGTTCTGTACTGCTCTGTTCTGTCTAGCTGTGGTATGTCATATACATTGTTCTGTACTGCCCTGTTCTGTTCTGTCTACCTGTGGTATGTCATATACATTGTTCTGTACTGCCCTGTTCTGTCTAGCTGTGGTATGTCATATACATTGTTCTGTACTGCCCTGTTCTGTCTAGCTGTGGTATGTCATATACATTGTTCTGTACTGCTCTGTTCTGTCTAACTGTGGTATGTCATATACACTGTTCTGTACTGCCCTGTTCTGTCTAGCTGTGGTATGTCATATACATTGTTCTGTACTGCCCTGTTCTGTTCTGTCTACCTGTGGTATGTCATATACATTGTTCTGTACTGCCCTGTTCTGTCTAGCTGTGGTATGTCATATACATTGTTCTGTACTGCCCTGTTCTGTCTAGCTGTGGTATGTCATATACATTGTTCTGTACTGCTCTGTTCTGTCTAACTGTGGTATGTCATATACACTGTTCTGTACTGCCCTGTTCTGTCTAGCTGTGATATGTCATATACATTGTTCTGTACTGCCCTGCCCTGTTCTGTCTAGCTGTGGAAAGTCATATACATTGTTCTTTGCTGCCCTGCCCTTTTCTGCCTTGCTGTGGTATGTCATATACCTCGTTCTGTACTGCCCTGCCCTGTTCTGTCTAGCTTTGGTATGTCATATACATGGTTCTGTACTGCCCTGTTCTGTCTAGCTGTGGTATGTCATATACATGGTTCTGTACTGCCCTGTTCTGTTCTGTCTAGCTGTGGTATGTCATATACCTCGTTCTGTACTGCCCTGCCCTGTTCTGTCTAGCTTTGGTATGTCATATACATTGTTCTGTACTGCCCTGATCTGTCTAGCTGTGGTATGTCATATACATGGTTCTGTACTGCCCTGTTCTGTTCTGTCTAGCTGTGGCATGTCATATACATTGTTCTGTACTGCCCTGTTCTGTCTAGCTGTGGTATGTCATATACATTGTTCTGTACTGCCCTGTTCTGTCTAGCTGTGGTATGTCATGTACATGGTTCTGCCCTGTTCTGTTCTGTCTAGCTGTGGTATGTCATATACATTGTTCTGTACTGCCCTGCCCTGTTCTGTCTAGCTGTGGTATGTCATATACATTGTTCTGTGCTGCCCTGTTCTGTTTTGTCTAGCTGTGGTATGTCATGTACATTGTTCTGTACTGCCCTGCCCTGTTCCAGACTTACATTAGGTCCACCCACCGTGCTGTGACCCATGCTAACCTTTTCTCTGCCCCCCTCTCACGCACCTCCACACCACACGCACTCAAACGCCTTCGCATTGCATCTCTTCACGCTCAGTTGCTGGGCCCCCAAGACAAACGCACAGCAGTATGTGAATTCATTTTTAGACAACCAGATCGATATTATGTTTTTGCAAGAAACTTGGTTTTCAGAGAAAGGTGATGAGGGAAAGTGCGTGCTCGATCATTCCCACGCTCTCATCATGGTGGAGGTCTTGCTGTGGTTTACATGAATATCAGACAAGAACTTGATCGTATGACAGCTGCTGCACTATCTGTGATCAGTTCAAATCAAACCACTTATTCAGTTTCTTCTGTTTTTGACTGCTTCCATCCTGTCACAGAACATGAACTTAAAAAAAAAAAAAAAAAAAAAAAAAAAAAAAAATCATTTCAAACACAAAACCGACCAACTGCCAACAATATCTACCCCTACCTCTTTGTTAGTTGAAAACATGGACACTCTCTTGCCCACTTTGACATAATATAATCAGAGTAAATGAAAGTCTTCTGTCAGGTTCTTTCCCCTCTTGTTACAAAAGCCGCAGTTGTAAAACCATTACTTTAGAAACCCTCTATGGATCAGAATGTTCTACAAAATTATCTTTATATCTAAGGTCATTGAAAAAGTTGTTATGAGTCAGTTGTTTGAATACTTAAACTCACATTCCCTGCTGTCACCCAACCAATCAGCATACAGAGCATCACACAGTACAGAAACTGCACTTCTCAAGGTCACTAACGATATACTTTTGGCACTTGATCAAGGTCATGTTTCTGTTCTCACTCTGTTAGATCTTCGCGCAACGTTGGCCACCATAGACCATACGCTTTGTTTCAATCCTTCATCACTACTATGGAGTTTCAGGATTGGCTCTTTCTTGGGTCAAAAGCTATCTTTCAAGTTGCATACAGACACTCATCGCAACCAGCACCTGTTCTGTTCGGAGTTCCACAGGGTTCTCTCTTAGGTCCTTTACTCTTCATCATGTACACCAAACCTCTTCATGCACTCGTCCATAGTCACTTTGTTTCCAATCAATCTTTCACAGATGACACACAGCTTTATAGAACATTTCACCCTACAGAAATAGGTCAAACCATACGGACTTTAAAGTCATGCATCACAGATGTCAGATCATGGATGACAAATCACAAACTCAAACTAAATGGCAATAAGACAGATGGCACATTCACTCAAACCGCTCATTTTCTGACTTGCCTAAGCCTTCATCTATCCTGGTAAGGACCTCAGACATACCTTTCTCAGCATCTGCACGCAATTTAGGTTACATGCTTTCTGATGACATCACACTTGACACACAGACATCAACCACATCTGTAGGTCAGCATGTGCATCACTCCGACAAATCAGCTCCATTCGGCAATATCTGACTACAGAAACCACAAAGACTTTGGTTTGTTCTTTTGTTCTATCTAGATCAGATTATGGAAATGCTCTTCTTGATGGCTGCCCCGAACACTGTGTTGACAAACTTCAAAAAGTTCAAATCTCTGCAGCACGACTAACTTTCAAACCTAAGAAACGTCAACACATCAATCCCCTACTCGCTTCCCTTCATTGGCTCCCAGTTCAAGCACGAATACAATACTCAGTCCTTTGTCACAATTTATTCACTGATTCTTGTCCTGTCTATCGTTCAGATCTACTTTCTGCCTATTCTCCATCCAGGCAACTCTGTTCTTCAAATGACAAGCGCACACTGTCCATTCCAAAAATTCGTACTAAAACTTATGGCGAACGTTCTTTTTCTTTTGTTGCACCCAAACAATGGAATTCACTGCCCTCACACCTCTGTTACACCACAACACCTGCATTCAAGAGAGCACTCAAAACATGTCTTTTCAAACTGTACTTTTCTCACTGATTTTGTTTTTTTCTATCTGCATATGCTTGCTGTTATTTTTGTTGCAGGATTTGCTCTTTGTGTTGATCTGTATGCATCTGTGATGATTTTGGTGTGTTTTTCGTGATACCTGGTTCCCTGGTATTTATTTCTGACAATGGTGAATGTAACGCGCCTTGTTTTGCTGTGATTTGCACCTGTGTGATTTACTGTGATGGCGCCTGTATCGATTTACACATGCGTACATACATATATATATATATATATATATATATATATATATATATATATATCTATATATATATATATACATATATATATATATATATATATATATATATATATATATATATATATATATATATATATATATATGTGTGTGTGTGTGTGTGTGAGTGTATGTGTGTGTGTGTGTGTGTGTGTGTGTGTGTGTGTGTGTTTATGTCACTTAGTCTTACATATGCATATTTTAGCCAATGTCATGTGAAACTGTGTTGACTTTGTACATATTCTATGACACTTAGTCTTGATCTACAGTAGTGTAGCGACGTAGTGTAGCGACGCGCTCTCCCAGGGGAGAGCAGCCCGATTTTCACACAGAGAAATCCGATGTGATAAAAAGAAATACAAATTCAAATTTGTATATTTCATTGTAAAGCGCGGTGAGCCCCATCTGAGATGGGGGTACTGCACTATATAAGCCTACATTTATTATTATTATTATTATTATTATTATTATCATTATCATTATAACATTTCCCTGCCCAGCCTTTCTCAGTTCTAGAAACCCTGTCTTTCTCTGCCATACCTGGCTCTGTTATAGAAACCCTGATTTTCCCTGTCATACCTGGCTCTGTTATAGAAACCCTGATTTTCCCTGTCATACCTGGCTCTGTTATAGAAACCCTGCCTTTCCCTGTCATACCTGGCTCTGTCTTTCCCTGTCCTGCCCAACACTACCCAGACCCCTTGTGCCATGTAGCTCTGACGTGCCCAGTTCTGTGCCACCTTCCATGTACTCACTGCACTTGTTGCCCTTGGAGCCCTGTCTGGAACCGCACACTGACCCAGTCCGACACAATGAGGATTTGGAGCATGGCTCTGCAATATCTATCTCTGCACACACACACACACACACACACACACACACACACACACGCGCGCATTCAAGCACACATTGTACTAAACGAAGAAGTATGGGAAAGCAAGAAAGAAACAAAGAAGTTCAGGAACTGAAAGATGCCCGTGTACCACTATGTACAAGAGGAAATGTACCTGCCAGTTCTGTGACAATCACTGAGGCATGTCACCCCTGTCTATAACTGGGAAGGTTTGGCTCACGTTCTGCTCAGTCACCTTCTCCATCACTGTGGGCATGGTCTCTTCCCAGAAAGCCTGTATGGTTTCCGTGAAGAGCGTGGCAGTGTTGACAAGATATTTGCTACATGCCAACTCCAGGGAAAATGCCAAAAGCAACATACTGACCTTATCGTGACCGTTGATTTGACCAAGGCATTGGAAACGATTGGGCAGTTATAGCTTATGTGAGATAATGAAAACTCAATTCAGCACGATTGTTCGGTGAATCCACGATGGCATGATGATGGAATATTTGAATGACAGTGACGAGTCGGAATCTTTCCAATAAACGAACGGTGTGAAGCAAGGATGCGTTCTCACCCCTACACTCTTCAGCACGATCTCCTTGGCTATGATGGATGATGCCTCCCGTGATCGCCATGATAGTGTACACGTCAGACTACAGGTCTGACAGTTGGCTATCCAACCTCTGGTACCTGCAGGCCGTTACAAAGGTAAAGGAGACCATCATCAAAGACTTCTTATTCACTGTACAGAGCAGAAGATGCAGCAAGAGATGGACTGCTTCTCAAGAGCCTGTGACAACATTTGTGTTACAATCAGCACATAAAAATATCAAAGTTCTGCACCAGCCCACACCGGGAAATCCCTACCAGGAACCACATGTCACAACAAAGGGGCAAGAGCTACAGGCAATTGACAGCTTTACATATCTCGGCAGGACTCTTTCATTGAACAGTGAACATCGATGCTGAGATCAGTAACAGCATCACCAGTTCACTTACCTTCTGGATACTCCACAGGAATGTATGGGAGCTAAGAGAACTCAACAAGCTGCAGATCTACTGAACAGTGGTACACTTCACCCTCCAATACCACCCAGACCTGGACTGCCCACAGCAGACACGCTCAAACACCTCCACTCGAGCTGCCTCCGCCGACCTCTCCTCATACGATGATAGGAGAACGGAAGTCCGTGAAAGGGCTAGCACACACACTGTCTACACCCTACTACAGAAAGCCCATGCTAGCGGTGTTGGCCGTGTCGTCGGGTTGTCTGACAGTCTATCAAAGGGGCTGCCGTGTGGAGAGCTGAGATTTTTTAATTGGGGGACAGAAGAAACGCTTCAAACACTGCCTGGAAGCGTCCATCAAACACCTCAATATCAATACCAGCAGCTGGGAATCAATTGCACTGGACCAGACAACGAAGCGAAATGACCAAAGGAGTGGACACAGCAGGAAACAGACACACCACAGAGGAGTCAGGAGAAACATGCCGCGTTCAAGGCACGGACTACCTCAACTTCCTGTGCAGCACCTACACACGTGTCACACATATGGGCCAGTTGGTTTTGTTTTTGTTTTGTTTGTTGTTGTATTTTTTTGTTTTTTGTTGTTGTTGTTGTTGTTGTTGTTGTTGTTGTTTTTCTTCTTCTTCTTTCTTTCTTTTTTTTTTGGGGGGGGGGGGGGGGGGGGGAGGGGGGGGGGGTGCCCAAATTGGCCTCAACAGTTATCTCCAGACCTACAGCCACAGAATTTCCATCGGACACTTAAGTCGTGGTCATCTTCAACGACGGACAAACAACACACACATCAATATATGCATTCATGCATACACATGTACCTACCCACCTACCTACATAGATACATACACACATACATGCATAATATATGAAGTGTGTGTGTGTGTGTGTGTGTGTGTGTGTGTGAGAGAGAGAGAGAGAGAGAGAGAGAGAGAGAGAGAGAGAGAGAGAGAGAGAGAGAGAGAGAGAGAGTGTGTGTGTGTGTGTGTGTGTGTGTGTGTGTGTGTGTGTTGAGGCATATTATCATACTGATACCACTCACTGCAGACTTGTCCATCTTCACAGACAGTTCCAGACCGACACTGAGTCTGTCTGTCTGATGAACAGTTCTGACCCGTGTCAAGCTCTGGGTGAAATAAAACAAACAAAAAAACTTAATTAGAATAACTAGATAATCAAACTGGTTATATAAACAAACCAAAACTTTGACAATCTAAATCAAAACAGAATAAACAGCAACAATAAACAACTGAAAATTAAAATAAATATAACAATAAGAAATAGTATTAATTATGGGCTATGGATATGAATAAGATTATATTGCCGATCTATCAGTATCAGTATTAAGTAGCTCAAGGAGGCGTCACTGCGTTCAGATAAATCCATGTACACTACACCACATCTGCCAAGCAGATGCCTGACCAGCAGCGTAACCCTACGCGCTTAGTCAGGCCTTGAGAAAAACAAAACAAAAACAAAAATCAAATAGAGAAGTAAATAAATATTCAAATATGAAAAAAGACAACAAAACACTGAACAACAACAACAACAACAAAAAAACCTGCAGAAAAAAATGTAAAAAAAACCCAAACAAACCCACCAACAACAACAACAAAAAAACCAAGAAGTTGAATAGATTAATGAAAACAGCTGTTCTCTTTTGAAAACAGTGCGCGCGCACGTGTGTGTGTGTGTGTGTGTGTGTGTGTGTGATCATTATTTGCCTGTCCATTTTTTTTGTGTGTAAAATGAGTTGATGGGAGTCATTTTCTCAATGCAAATTGCTTTTGTAGCAAAAGGTCATTTTTTACGTAATAAAAATAATAATAATTTTTTTTTTTTTTTTTTTTTTTAAACAGAAATGAAGACAATATAAACGTGCAAAAGAACAACGAATTCAATACTCACTGCATGTGTTGCTATCCCCTGTACTACATATCCCGACGACACAGCTGTTCGTGTTGTTCTGGCAGTTTTCACCAACAACAATCTCTGGACATACATGGTCATTTGTTAGTGCTCTCTCTCTCTCTCTCTCTCTCTCTCTCTCTCTCTCTCTCTCTCTCTCTCTTAGTGTCACACACACACATACATACATATATACATACATACATACATACAAACATTTTTTTTTTTTTCTCGCTCCCATTTTACCCTTTCACAGCCTTATGTGAGATGGTGGAAAAAAACCTGAAACATTACAATGCAGGAACCAAAGCTGCTCTGACAAGCTGGCTCATTCTATTCTATTGCATTGTCAGTCTCATGGTCTGCTGTCCAGTTTTTAACCTTTGGATTTATGGTCAAGAGTTCTCTTTTGCCCCTTGTGAGCTCATGCTGAGCAGAAAGCCTTTGACGTTTTGTCATATGTACGGAAAACGGAAAATAAACCAACAAAACAAAAATACTAATTGTTTAATTTTTAGAGCGAAACTTCGCGTGCCTGTGAGGAAGGAAGATACGTTCCGATAACTTACCTTCAATAGCAGTTCAATGCACAATAGCCAGCTGACGAACCGGTTTAAGTCAACGGGTTTCTTCGCCCGAAGGCTCAGGCGGAGAATGGCGTTCAACGGCGCCTTTCTAGCTGGCAGGCACAGGATTGAAAGAGTTTAAAAGAATGGGTTTTCCACTCATTCTTTCTGCCCATGTTGGGTTTTTTTGGAGGGACAAAATTATTCTCAAGCCAAAAACTGGGGGCCTACACAACTATGGAACATTTCTCTTTGACTGACAGAGAACGAATCTCCCCCAGTCAGCCTTTAGAAAACAAGCCCGATTAGCACTCCACAGTGTAAAACAGCTGTTGCTTGCTGAGCATGCTAACCTGCATTTTAACTCACTCAGTACGGCCAGTCCTCTCTTCTCCTCTACACAGACCCCTCGGATGTCCAGTGGGTGTCTGAATGACCCAACCTTTAGCTTCCGTCGTCAGAACTGTGGTATTCTTTGTCAACATTCACCTCTTCAGTATAAGAGCGTTCCGCTTGCAATATTTTGATGATGGTAATTGGGATGAAACGCTGTTAACGTCGTCTCTTTCGCCGTTCGTTTGGAGAGAGTTAAACGAACAACACCACATGGCTAATGTGACCATTAATGAGAAACATTGAAATGAACACGGTAAGAGTCCTTCATCTTCCTTATGGAAAACAAAAAGATTAGGGTATGGTTCTCTCTCTCTCTGTTTACGCTCTGTTTCCACCGCCCTCCCCCCACCCCCCCTCTCTCTCTCTCTCTCTCTCTCTCTCTCTCTCTCTCAATATACATATGCACAAACAAATCTATGGCATATGTATATGTATATATAGAGAGAGAAAAAAAAGAGAGAGAGAGATAAATAGATAGATATGTGTGTGTTTGAGTGTGTGTGTGTGTGTGTGTGTGTGTGTGTGGTGAGACAGACAGACAGAGAGAGAGGGACGTGGGGGAGACAGTCATGCCCTACAGATTATATATATATATATATATATATATATATATATATATATATATATATATATATATATATATATATTCCCCCCCCCCCCAACAGAATGACCAATGCTGCCATTTGCAGCAACACGTGCACTTACTTTCCAAAGTTTTTTTTTTTGTTTTATTTTATTTTTTTAGATTTTTTTTTATACAGATTTTGTCTGTCTACTTACTCATTTTATCTTATTGTTGTTGTTGTTGTTGCTGTTGTTTATTTATTTTCCTTATCGCAATCGTTTAAGTCTGACTACCGTGAACATGTACATCTTGTACAAACCACAACACTGATTTAGAAATAAAAAAAAGAGAAAAAAAAAGGTCCTGTATCCTCCAGTGTAATGATTTAGAAGGCTTCAAAGTCAAACGTACTGCACTTTCCACCAGAACAAACGTTTCCTGATCTGCACATGTCTTGATGGTCTGCACAGTTCTCCCCAGTGTTCAGTTCTGTCAGGGAAAGACATAGTGATGATATTTTCAGTATATGTACGCAGTGATTATCATGAAGAAAAAAATCTCTCTCTCTCTCTCTCTCTCTCTCTCTCTCTCTCTCTCTCTCTCTCTCTCTCTCTGTATATATATATATATATATATATATATATATATATATATATATATATATATATATGTAGATAGATAGATAGATAGAGAGAGAGAGAGAGAGAGAGAGAGAGAGAGAGAGAGAGAGAGAGATGTGTGTGTGTGTGTGTGTGTGTGTGTGTGTGTGTTAATGATAACGAATCTCAGCCACAACTTCTTTATCAGTCAAATGTTTCAGCTCCAACTCAGGCCATATCATTGCCTTGGCTTTTTTTTTTTTTTTTTTTTTTTTTTTTTAACAAAAGCATCAGTAATAGTGAAGGGAGACACAAGACTATTCCTATATTTTCTGTCTGTTATTGTATCCACTCCTCAAATGCAACATTGTTAAGATCTGATGTCACTTACAGCTTTAACTGTACACAATGCAGACAGTGCAAATACAAGTATCAACATCGCAGTGAACAGTGCTTTGACCACTTCAGAAATGAACGAAGCCTAATCTGCATGACATACAGCAGTATCGCAAAGATGCTTTTGTATGACCAGCTGAAGGAAGGCCACTGTGAACTTGGAAGACCCTGCAAGCGCTTCAAGGACACCTTGAAGACAAACCTCAAAGCCTGTGACATAGACATCGCTTCCTGGGAAACTGATACCCTTGACCGCTCTCGCTGGAGGAGGATGTGCTCTAGTGGCATAAAGACGTTTGAAAACAAGAGAACGCTGGCCATTAAGGAGAAGCGTGAGTGAAGGAAGCAGGGCTCAACTTCTGGAGACGTTTTCCCTTGCAACACCTGTGGGAAGTGCTTCGCATCCAGAATCGGCCTCTTCTCCCATATGAGGACACACACCGACAGATAAGCCTGCCTGCTTACTCATCCGTCGGACCGACGGGAGACTCCATCATGCAGACAGTGCAAATACAAATATCAACATCGCAGTGAACAGTGCTTTGACCACTTCAAAAAAGCACGAAGCCTAATCTCATCTCAGTTTTTAATTAAACTTAAAACTGAGGTTACTGCTAATTCCGCCATGGATGCTGGCAAGGCTGTATAGTTTTTGTTGTTGTTGGTTAAATAGTGTGTGTGTGTGTGTGTGTGTGTGTGTGTGTGTGTGTGTGTGTGTGTGCACGCGCGCGCATGTGCTCGTTTTTCTGCTTTGCAATCAAAAGAAATATAAATTCTGACAGTCCACAAAGACTGACACTACACGATCGACATGTTTACTGCTTATGAATATTCATACATCAAAATAACGAGTTTTATCACCACAAACACAGTAAACAATCCATCGCGCTAAAAACAGTTTAAATAATATTTTGGATGTTTGCAGGCAGATTATTTTTTTCGTCCTGTGGTATAAGTCTTCTTGCTTCCAAGCTAAGCATTCTTGATGCTTGGTTCAGTCGCGCTTCCAATACCTTACTTTCCAAGCTTAACAATACCCAATACAGAACACTCTCTTAACACTCTCACGCTCTCTCTCCCTCTTTCTGTGAGAATGTCCCTCACAGGCTGCACCGGCTGAACAGTAACCCCAACTCACCAGTGATTGGTTGCTGCACTTTTTATCCAATACCTTACTTTCCAAGCTTAACAACACCCAATGCAGAACACACTCTTAACACTCTCGCTCTCTCTCCTTCTCTCTGTGAGAATATCGCTCACTGTCGGAGGGGACGGACGTGCCTCTACAGTGCTCTGACTTATCACAAACGCTTCATGATGGGATGCTGTTTAGCAACACACAGGGTGGCAACAGCACTCTTTGCGGGAGTTTTGATAAACATCCTGACTAAAAAAAAAAAAAAAAAAAAAAGCGATGGAAGCAGTGAAACGAGTGAAAGGTTTACGTGTTTCTGGACTTGCTGCAGTACTGGCGGTAACAACACTGCTGGCCGGGTTACACTACAGTACAACAGCAGTTCCAACGTCATTTTGCTGTGATCAACCAACTATCCAGAGCGGTAAGCAAAAGTTGTAATGCGTTTCCATGTCTGCATATTTATTCAGCTTCCAATCCGTAACCGTTGGAAGAATTGTCCGATAGGAGGGTGGATTGGAAGACACACATACAGACAGCCACACAGAAATACAGCCACGTATAAAGGTAACTTACTGCAGATGTCAGATTCACACATGGTGCCCGTCGTGCAGTGGCCAGCATTGCCGTAACAGCTGTCTCCAGTTGGTATCTCTAGTATTGAAAAAAACAACAACAAAAAAACGACTGACAAACTAATAAGAACATGCAAACGTATCTCACAACAACACGGAACTTTATAATGGGAAGAGTACATATGGAAAATCGACATGAAATCTTTATTCTTATCTTATCTGTCTATTATAATCAATGTGCAATATAGTAGGCTATGCTTATTATAATTATATTCAAAATAATGTTTCTTAATTCTCTCTGTTTTTACATTAAGAATACCAGTTATTACCTGAGTGTGTGGATGTATGTACGAAACGGTGTATGTGATTTTTTTTTTACATTTGTGTCTTCGTAATATTCGTAAAAGCTGTTGTTGACTTTTACAGTTATGGTCCCCATGTTGTTTACTTGTCTATGTTGTGATAATGCATCTGACCAAATTTCTCCAGTTGGAGATAATAAAGTTATTCTTACTCTTATCAACATGAGATTATAAAATGCATATTCTATATTGTAGCAATGAAACAGACAGTTCCTAAATGTTAACTTCAATGAAATTTAAAAAGAGGACTGACAACAGGAAACTGTTGTAGATCTGTTGTTCTGATTTAAACTTAATTGGTTGTTTGTGTATCATTTTGTCACCTGCTGGTCAAATCGGAGTTTAGTCCATTTTTTGTTCAGCAGTAGAGGGTCGAATCGTGTTTTGAAACCAGCTAGCTATGACTGTAATGGGTAAAGGACACTGACCATCTTTCTTCAAGGGATCACGGCTGATGTGTAGCCCAACTTTTTCTCTCTCTCTTTTTTTTTTTTTTCTATAAAATTTGTTATCTTATTTTCCTGTTTGGTAACACGTGGCATTTATCGTAAATACATACATGAAACGGGGAGGGGGAACAACATGAAGAAACACGCGAAAAGAAACAAAAAGCAACACACAAACATAGTATACTTGTGAAAAGTGTAGACCAGCTTTGTCGCTGGGTGTTGGGCATATATACACACATATATAGACAGATAAATAGATAGAAATATATATCTACTTTCATAACTCTAATGTTTCTGTAGCATGTTAATGGGAATTTGTTTTTCAAATTTAGTTTTGGGTTATATTTTACAGGGCATACATATTGTTTATTGTTTGAACCTGATGTATTCATACATCCATGCACACACACACACAGACACACACACACACACACACACACACACGCACACACACTCAGACAAAGTGAACGATTAAATTAAATCCCTTTGTTCACACAGGTGAGTGAATGAGTGAATAAAGCCCCAAAGTAACACCATACACTGGGATTACTTACTGCACTCGCTATTTATGCATTGAAGTCCAGTGTTGCAAGGCTTGCTACTGGAACACGCTGATCCAGCTTTCGGTTCTGTAAGCATCCCCCCAATCCCCCACACCCCACCAAACACACACACGCACACACACACACACACACACACACACACACAATTAAAAAATGTTGAAAACCAACACATGAAAAATGAAAAATAAACAACGGGCAAAGCCTTCAAGACTCACGTGTGCTTTGTGCTTTATCCAATAAAGGAATCTTGAGAAAAAAAAAAAAGGGGATTTAAAAAAAATCATTGAAAAGTGTTCTGAATTGAATATGATAATATAAAATAAGCTTGGGGGAAGAAAAAAACAAGAGAGGCAAGGCCTTCAAGACACTTGTGATACGCTTTAAAAAAACAAAAAAAAAAAAAAAAAAAAATCCAAGCTTTTTATGTATTGAGTATAATTTCAAAATGTAATGTTTAAGATGAGAAAGATCAGTTTAATGCAAATTAAGTCCCCTAGCATTAATTATAGAGTAATTTCCCTTTTTATTATCTGCACCAAAACGTTTGCAAAAAATGAATAAAACTTCAATGCTTAGCAAAAGAAGTTCCTGTTTGAACAAAAAATGATAATAATGACTGCTCTTGTTGTTGTGTCAGAATATCAGATTAAAGTGCCAAGTTCAGAGAATACAAAAAAATATAAATATAACAGTAAATGCAGTTTGCACATACTTAGGCTGCATTTTTTTTTAATTCCCATCCCAGAGGTGCAATATTGTTTTAAACAAGATGACTGGAAAGAACTGATTTTTTTCCTATTTTTATGTCTAATTTGGTGTCAACTGACAAAGTATTTGCAGAGAAAATGTCAATGTTAAAGTTTACCACAGACACACACACACACCAGGTTAAAACATAGACTCACTTTGTTTACACAAGTGAGTCAAAAAGGCATGCCAGCACGAGCAGGATCGAATCATGCATGTTCAGTTCCCAAGCAAGCAGACAAATCCCCACTGCTGCAGCACATCTGACGTCTTTCCACTGAATTTAATACTAAAAACAATGTTGACGTTTTCATTTTCCTGTAATACATAGATGTGATTGTAGTGGACGCAATAACGCAGTTTAAATCATATTTGTTGTGTGTTCTATTATAACTCTATTAGTCTTTTATTTCCGTGGTAAAGGAGACGTTGCCATTGCTTCAAGCACAAAGCAACACATGGTAGATCTCTAGATCTGCACGAACCGTAGCAGTCTACAACAGGCTGAAAGAAACGATTGATTTTTTTTTGTTTTGTTTTTTGTTTACCACAGACACACAGACGTGCACACACACAGACAACTGAACACCAGGTTATAACATAGACTCACTTTGTTTACACAAGTGATTAAAAAATCTGAATTATCTCTGCTACCAAGCTTGGTCACAGACTACACCTATAATAGGTGATGTGATGCTACTTTTACGTCATCTTCCTGGACTTTGCATGACGTCTTCTACTATGTGAATATATCACTTTCTACATATTCCTTCAATTGTTTATATACATGTCTCTCTCTCTCTGTCTGTCTCTGTCTCTGTCTCTCTGTATCTCAGTGATTGTGTATAACTACAAACAGGGCAGACCGGACTGGTAACTTCACGAATTTAGGGTTCACAACGAAAACCCATGAATGTCACTTCTCCTGTTCAGTTCAACAAAAAAAACGTCTCAGACAAGTTTTCTTCTTGTCAGCTCCTCCAGTTTGTTGACCTGCTCCAACGCTGTCACCTGTAAAAAGCTGAGGCTGCCGTCAGTAGTGTTAGGGGCGGAAAAAAATTTGGGCTGCGACCCAACACTTGGTGCCTTTCCTCAGTTTGCAGTCGCTTTTGTGGTTTGCCCCATCTTAGGTTTGTAGGAGCATTCCTCATATTGTGCCTCTGGGTGTAGTCTGAATGTTTTCTCGTCCTGGGTGACAAAGAACCTGACCTGAACAGATTGATAGAGACTTCAACATGGCAGTGACGAAGACAGCCAACCAGGTACTTGGAAAAGACAGAAGAAAGAAGAAACCTCCATAGCAACATCGTCAACATCATCGTCATCCTCCTCCTCCTTCATCGTCATCAATATAAACAAAATAGTCTCAAAGTCTGTGGCCTTTCATGCCCTGCTCTCATGGTGACCTCAGTTTCGATACCCCTCCACTTCCGTGCTTGGGGTGAGTCCTGTCAATGTCGTCAGTGTCGGCAGATTCATGGGGGGCTGTTGTTTGAGGGACGTGGTGGCGGTCTTCACTCTGGGAGGGACACTCACTCAGTCTGGCTCCGCGACTAAGCCATTATTGTCGTTAGTAGGGGACTTAGTAGGTGGTGTCCTAAGTACGTTAAAACAGAACAGGCACCACTGAACACCACCAAAGTGACTCAGTAGCAGTGCAGGGTCTCCTCTGGTGTGTGGCCTCTTGGCGACCTAACATTGATGGTTCCCTGTGGACTGCCGACGCTGGAACTGCGACGGACGAACCCGGGTGTGGCAGTGTATGGGGGAATCTAAATGAGCGGCGTGGGAGTAATGCCACTGAAACGGTGCAGATGAATGGGGCAGAAAAAAAAAGAAAAAAGAAAAAAAAAAGAAACCCTGCGTCACCACAGACATCCTTCAAATGTGTGACAAACAGAGAAAACTGAATGGCAAGAAAAACACCAGAGAGGCAGCAACACATAAAAGTGAGATCAACAACAAGTTCAATGGGGACATGCAGAAAGCAAAAGAAGAGTGGAAAGAGCAACAGTGCAGTAACATTGAGGAGAACCTCCAGAAGAACAATTCCAAGAAAGCATACCAGATCATCAAAGCCTTGAAAACCACCAGGAAAGGACGAGTCACCACACCCAAGACAAATCCGGGAAATGCTTTACAAAAGAGCAAGACATCCTCAGATGATGGACCGAGCACTGCTCAGAAATGTATGATCAAACCACCAGATCTGACCCTGCAATACTCGACTGTCCTCCTTCCATCAGTGAGGACAACCATCCGATTCCATGGGAGTAAGAAGCAGCCGTCAGTTCTCTTAAGAAAGGTAAGTCCACTGGTGTGGACAACATACTATCAGAACCGGTCCATGCAGGTGGAGAAAGCATGACTGACGCCCTGACAAACATCTGCAACAAGGTCTGGCAGACGGGAGTATGGCCGACCCCTTGGACACAGTCATTGATAATCACACTGCCAGATAAGAATCATAATTATTGCACAATCAGTCTCATCAGTCATCCTAGCAAAGTCATGTTTAAAATATTACTCAGCAGACTGAACCACACGTGGAGATCATCATCGACGAAAACCAGGCTGGTTTAATGGCAGGAGGGAGCACCACTTAGCAGATCTTCAATCTGTGAATCATGTGCGAAAAACATCTCCAACATCAACAATACCAATACCATGTCTTCATAGATTTTAAGAAGGCATTTGAAAAGAGTATGGCACGCTGCACTTCGGGCCACAATGAGAAAATAAAACATCAGTGCCAACCTCATCAAAGTCATTGAACACCTGTATGACAGAGCCACCAGTGCAGTCCTACTCAACGGCAGTACAGGCGATGAGTTCCAGATGGCTGTAGGAATCAAACAGAGCTGTCCTCTCTCACCCACACACTTCAATATCTTCCTAGAGAGACTGATGACTGACGTACTGGAAGAGCATGAAGGGTCAGTCAGTATTGGCGGCAGGATCATCATAATCCTGTAGTTTCCTGATGGCTGACTAGCAGGCGATGAAGAGGAATTGACCAGTCTTGTCAAGACCTTTGGTAAAACATTGCAGGCTTACAGCACAGAAATCAATGCAGAAAAGACACAATTCATGACCAACAGCACCACTGGAATCAAAAAAGTCATCAAAGTGGAGGGCCAAAAACTTGAAACTGTCAACAGTTTTAAGCACCATTGTCTGATGAAAGATCAAAGCCAGAACTTCTGGCCTGAGCTGTTCAGACAGTCAACAGCACCAGTGACAAAACTGAAATCCATATGGCATGATAAAAATATCTCCCTGGCATAAAAGAAATATCCACTTGTCATATCAACTTTTCTGTACGCTTGTGAATCCTGCCCCTCACTGCTGACCTCCAAAGACGCACCAAAGCCCATGAGATGAGATGCTACCGTAAGATCCTGAAGATCTCATACACAGACCACATCACAAAAAGGTAGGTCAGAAAACAGAAGAACTGCAGCCTTTGGGGCAAAAGACAGCATGCTTAGCACTGTGAAGAACAGACAAATGATGTGGTATGGACGTGTGACGAGATCAACAATCCTGGCAACACCATCCTGCAAGCCACAGTGCCAGGAGGAAGACGAAGGAGCAGACAGAAGAAGAGTTGGGAAGATAACTTCCGGGAGTGGACAGGCCTGTCGTTCGCCGAATCGCAATGAGCAGCCCACGACTGAGACAGCTGGCGGACAATTTTCAGAGTTGTCAACGGTGTCTCCACAACCACCGGTGATGATGACAATAATGATAATAACTTATTTTTGTACGTGAAAAAATAACACATATGTGTATCTATAGACACCAAGACAAAAACTACAAATTTAAGATATGATCAACCACACACCCACACCCACTCCTCCCCACCCCCACCTACCCCTCCAAAAAACTCTACACGCGCACACGCGGAAACACACACACACACACACACACACACACACACACACACAGGAAACACCTACCCACAGGCACACACACACACACACAATGGTGGTTTCAGTACAGGGTAAAGTGGGCTGGGAAGGAGGAGGCAGACTGCAGACAAACAGCTATGTTTCATCACATCCTGTTTAAACAGATGGCCTGTTTTCAAATTTCTTTTGAAAGAGGACAGTGTTGGTGAGTGACGGATATCCAGAGGAAGAGAATTCCAGACGGAAGGTGCTTCCTACCAAAAGGCCCTTATGCCACATGTCTTTGAAGAAGTTTGGGGGACTCTATGGAGCTTTTCAACAGAAGACCTGTGAGAACAGGATGGGGTGTAAGTATAAAGTGGCAACTGTGCACTGACTTATGTGCTGGATTGGTAACCAATGAAGTTGATACAAGAGATGGGTAACGTGATCCCTTTTGACTTTCTGAAAATGATTCTTGCAGCATTTTTTCTTTTAAATCACACACACACACACACACACACACACACACACACACACACACATATATATATATATATATATATATATATATATATATATTTTTTTTTTTTTTTACCTGCACTTGCTTTCCTCACATTCACACACACACACACACACGCACACGCACATACACACGCACACACAAAGTGGGAGGTGGAGGAAGGTGATACTGACTACAAGAGAAATCCTCAGCGGTGGATTCTTCAGCACTGCAGACACACTTGCCGTCCTCACACTTCCCGAACTGACAGTCCGATGCTGTGCAGTCAGATCCGATCCGTCCTTTTACTGGCTCTGTGATCACATAGCATGGCTGGTGTCACAGAAAAATAGGAAACACTAAAACACATGGGACGAAAGGAACGAAAATAGCATATTTGGTATGACACAATATCATTGCAGGCAGCATCAACATTATAACACACATAACACACACTATAACCCAGCACTAGGATCACCCCAGAACTTCGTCATCAGCCGTAACAAAACATGTCATTGTTCTTCTTTCTTCTTTCTGCACATCAACCGCAGTTTGGTCGCTTCTAATTACGGATGGAAATGGGCACACATCGAAAGAAGCATGTGGTAACAAGAGACGTCTTTTCTGGCATTCCATGCGATCACAAGATCAGAAAACACAATCCGCTTAGCTTCAGTCACCAAGCAGTCTGCATGGGCTGTGTTCATCAACAATCCCCAGCCCCCTAAATCCTTGGCGGTGAAGAATATTCTTCCTGATGATCACGTTCCTGTTGTTCTACCCAAACACACAAACCCAGTCCATCCAGCACATGCGATCTGATCACAGCCCGTAGAAAATCATGGGGATTCCCACCCACCCATCCCACCCCCTTCCTCCCTCACATGTATGATGCAAAAAAACTGCACATAAGACGATCCCACTCCCTGGTACTTGTTGTGAAAGGAGCTCTTGAAATTCCCCACATCTTCCTACAGCTGTGGACAGTGGCTGGAAGCCTGATGTGAAAGAGAATGGCCGTGACCAGATTGTGAACCCCAGCTGCTGACACAGGAACCTTCCATCACCTCGCTGGTCCAGCTGACAACATGCATAGCGGTGCATCCTGTGCAACACGGTGCTGTTCATGTACATGCTTTGAATGTGATTGTACATGTGTGTGCCAGAGTAATGTCAGCTCCAGCAACTCGTGGACTGTTGGAACACAGAATGAGTGAGCCTGTGTATGTCCACCACAATGAAAAGAGATAGATGTATCACACTTTGAATGTGATTGTACATGGGTGTGTCAGAGTAATGTCAGCTCCAGCAACTCGTGGACTGTTGGAACACAGAATGAGTCAGCCTGTGTATGTCCACCACAATGAAAAGAGATAGATATATCACACTTTGAATGTGATTGTACCTGAGTGTGTCAGAGTAATGTCAGCTCCAGCAACTCGTGGACTGCTGGAACACAGAATGAGTCAGCCTGTGTATGTCCACCACAATGAAAAGAGAAAGTAAATGTATCACACTTTGAATGTGATTGTACATGAGTGTGTCAGAGTAATGTCAGCTCCAGCAACTCGTGGACTGCTGGAACACAGAATGAGTCAGCCTGTGTATGTCCACCCCAGTGAATGAAAAGAGAAAGTAAATGTATCACACTTTGAATGTGATTGTACATGACTGTGTCAGAGTAATGTCAGCCGCAGGAATCCATAAATTGTAGGAATGCTTATTGAGTCAGCAAGCAAAATGACCGACGAGAACATCAATGTTTCATGCATTTTCACTTGCATGCCTTGGTTTCTCCATGAAAAATACCCATTGTTTTACAAGAAGCTACAACAGTTGTATTACAGGAAAATAAGAAATTCTGAACAGATTTGTGTCATTGCAGTTAGTTCAAACATTGAGAAGAATTGAAATTTCATTGACATGTATCACAAACACTTCAGAATTGACGTTGTTAAGAGCTTCTGCCCTGATGACAAATGAATGTTTACATAAATGCACTATGATTTTAGTTTAAGATACAGAACGTATTTTGAGCATCAAGCATGATATGATATCAACCTCTTTGTTAACTTTCCGCAGTAAGAGTCACGAACTTTACAAGTACAACACTTGTTGTTGAATAGGCTACTGTTCAGACTAAGATAAATCTGTATATGAATTAAGGTGTGATTTTGTGTCCCAAATGCACATGCAACTGTTAATTTGGATTTCTTGCAATAACAGTGATACAAAAATAAAACAAAAATACACAAAAACCTTTACAT
>NC_134910.1:3819100-3854100 GCF_041734735.1 Babylonia areolata | reverse complement strand
TTCAATTTCTCACCTTGTATACACACACACATATATCGATATATATGTTTTTGTTTTTGTTTTTTGTTTGTTTTTTCTTTGTCGCTGTTGTTTTTATCAAATAAAGTCAGGCTTCTTTTATATCATGCCCAGATACTTCTATTTTTAGACATGACGCCATCTAACATGTGCAGACACGTCTATTTTTAAACACTGCTTCGTGGGAAAAAAAAAAAAAAAAAAAAAAAAAAAATCACGACCTTGGCATCGTTTCCAGTGACCGGAACCTCCACGGGGACACTTCCAGAAAGAATCGCCTGGTTTGATGAAACTCAAGGGGAATCCCGATCTTAAATACACTTCCGGATATATATATATAACATATAAACATGCGCACTGGTGCAGAACACTTCGAAGATCCATGCTTGACCTTGGTAAACTGCGTAAAACCCCCGACGTTGGCACACTTCCAGTTCCAGTGACCTTGACCCCATACTACCTCCCCTATTTTTTTTAAGTGTGTCACACTGATGAAACAAAAGACAGACAGCACAGTGCCCACCTTCAACGTTACAGCCAAAGTAGTTGTCACAGGTGTACTTGCATTGTTCCGGGCAGGGCTTGCAGCGCCCTGGGTATTGTCCGTACGTTCCCATCTTGCACACTGCAATGGTACCGGCAAAGTTCTGTACGAACGGACACGGATATCACAAAGGAAACAAGCATTTCATTTGCCTGTCTGTTTGTCTCCCTGTACAACGAAACGAGCATGTTATTTACAGGTCTGTCTTCCTGTATAATTATCTCCCTGTACAACGAAACGAGCATGTTATTTACATGTCTGTCTTCCTGTATAATTATCTCCCTGTACAGGGAAACAAGCATGTTATTTACATGTCTGTCTTCCTGTATAATTATCTCCCTGTACAACGAAACGAGCATGTTATTTACATGTCTGTCTTCCTGTATAATTATCTCCCTGTACAACGAAACGAGCATGTTATTTACATGTCTGTCTTCCTGTATATCTCCCTGTACAACGAAACGAGCATGTTATTTACATGTCTGTCTTCCTGTATATCTCCCTGTACATGGAAACAAGCATTTTATTTGCCTGTCTGTCTCTGTACGTTCCTTTCTATTCTGACGAAATGTACTTTTTTTTTCCCTTTTTTTTTAAAAACCAAAGAGAAAATTTGGAAGGTTTAACTCTCTCCATACGAACGGCGAAAGAGACGACGTTAACAGCGTTTCATCCCAATTACCATCATCAAAATATTGCAAGCAGAACGCTCTTATACTGAAGAGGTGAATGTTGACAAAGAATACCACAATTCTGACGACGGAAGCTAAAGGCTGGGTCATTCAGACACCCACTGGACATCCGAAGGGTCTTTGTAGAGGAGAAGAGAGGACTGGCCGTACTGAGTGAGTTAAGGTAAGGCAGTCAATATGTGCGTGTGCGTGTGAGTGTGTGTGTATGTGGTGTGTGTGTGTGTGTGTGTGTGTGTGTGTGTGTGTCTGCGCGCGCGCGCGCGCGCGTGTGTGTGTGCGTGTGTGTTTGGCGTTACATAAAGAGGGTGAGAAAAATCAGGGAAAACAACACCAATCACCAACATCAGACTGCCATGGTTTTTTTCTCTCTCTCCCACTATTTTTTCTTATCATTAGTTCTTGGTGGTTCTTTTTTTTTAATGCAAAATGATAAATTCTTCACTACAAAATAGAGATTAGGCCGCCCACCACCTCATTCACCCCACCCCCCTGCCACAAACAGCAGTATCAGTACCTCAAGGAGGCTTCACTGCGTTCAGTCCAATCCATAGAAAAAAACAAAACAAAACCGCTACACCACATCTGCCAAGCAGATGCCTGACAAGCAGCGTAACCCAACGGCTTAGTCAGGCCTTGACAAAAAAAAAAAAAAAAAAAAAAAAAAAAAAAAAAATATATATATATATATATATATATATATATATATATATATATATATTTTTTTTTTTTTTTTTTTTTTTTTTTTTTTAATGAATAATATATTTTTTTTTTAAAAATAAAATAAAAAGATAAATAAAATAAATTAACAAAAATAATAAAATAAAATAAATAAATAAATTGGTTCTGCCGAGCAGATGCCTGACAAGCAGCGTAACCCAACGCGCTTAGTCAGGCCTTGACAACAACAACAAAAAAAAAAAAAAAAAAAAAAAAAAAAAAAATATATATATATATATATATATATATATATATTTGTTGTTGATTTAAAAAAAAAAAAAAAAAAAAAAAAATATATATATATATATATATATATATATATTTGTTGTTGATTTTTTTTTTTTTTTTTAATGAATAATATATTTTTTTTAAATAAAATAAAAAGATAAATAAAATAAATTAACAAAAATAATAAAATAAAATAAATAAATAAATAAATAAATTGGTTTTGTTATATTTCGTCACAAACAACAACAACAACAACAACTACAACAAGCAAACTAAAAACAAAAGAAAAGCGCCATTTCAATGATTCCAAGTAACTTTTTTTTTCTTTTTTTTTTTTTTTTGTTCACAGGGTGACACAGCTAAATACATAATTATTGTTTGACGGCACAAGCTTAGCATGCGTTTCGTCAGGAGATAAGCTACTGCGATCAGCGACGTGAAATGGAGGTATGTTTATGGAAACGTCACTAATACTGAGAGAGGAAGTCCAGCTGACAGAGAGAGAGAGAGAGAGAGAGAGAGAGAGAGAGAGTGGTGGGAGACAGACAGACATAAAGATAGATAGAGAAAGAGACAGACAGACACATACACACACGCGCGCGCGCACATATGTAGAGATACATACATATATACATACATACATACATGCATGCATTCGGATGAGACGATAAACCGAGTTCCCGTGTGCAGCATGCACTTAGCGCACGTAAAAGAACCCACGGCAACAAAAGGGTTGTTCCTGGCAAAATTCTGTAGAAAAATCCATTTCGATAGGAAAAACAAATAAAGGTTGTTCCTGGCAAAATTCTGTAGAAAAAATCCATTTCGATAGGAAAAACAAATAAAAACTGCACGAAGGAAAAAAAAAGAGAAAAAAAAAGTGGTGCTGTAGTGTAGCGACGCGCTCTCCCTGGGGAGAGCAGCCCGAATTTCACACAGAGAAATCTGTTGTGATAAAAAGAAACACAAATACAAATACGTACATGATTATATACATGGATATTGCTTACCCCACACTTGCAGTTCACAAAAGTGGAGAACTTGACTGAAGTCTCTTACTGCGAATTCCTGTTTGCTGAACCGAATATGGCGACCAGTCATGACTTTATCGCACCTCATTCTAAAAACTGAAACAAAGAGCCACCATACCCTTCCGCACCATTCTCCTGTTATCAGTTATTGGTGTAAGACAGAATAGGAAGGACTTTCATAGTCTTGATGGAGTCTCCCGTCGGTCCGACGGATGAGTAGGCAGGCAGGCTTATCTGTCGGTGTGTGTCCACATATGGGAGAAGAGGCCGATTCTGGATGCGTAGCACTTCCCACAGGTGTTGCAAGGGGAAAAAAAACGTCTCCAGAAGTTGAAAGAAAGTTTCCAATAAAGACTTTCATAATGTGGTTTTGGTCTGTACGAAATGATACTGATGATGAGACTTCCACCCTTTAAGATGTCTTTTGTGATGAGACATTGGGCATCATTTAAAATGACTGCTTATCATACAACGTGTTTATTATCAGAATTTGGTCATCATACAAAATGACAACCCATAAAAGCTGAGCATCCAGTGTATGATGCACCCACAATCAGCTGCTGCTAAATGAAGAACAAGAGAGGCAAGGCCTTCAAGGGGATAAATTAAGTCCCCTAGCATTAATTAAAGAGTAATTTCCCTTTTTTACTATCTGCACCAAAAGTTTGCAAAATAAATAAAAATTCCATGCTTAGCAAAAGAAGTTCCTGTTTGAAGAAAAAAATGATAATGATGACTCCTCTTGTTGTTGTGTCAGAATAAGAGGTCAAAGTGCCAAGTTTAGAGAATACAAAAAATATAAATATAACAGTAAATGCAGTTTGCATATAATTAGGCTTCTTTTTTTAAATTTTTTTGTGCCCATCCCAGAGGTGCAATATTATTTTAAACAAGATGACTGGAAAGAACTGATTTTTTTCCTGTTTTTATGCCAAATTTGGTGTCAACTGACAAAGTATTTGCAGAGAAAATGTCAATGTTAAAGTTTACCACGGACACACAGACACACGGACACACACACACACAGACAACCGAACACCGGGTTAAAACATAGACTCACTTTGTTTACACAAGTGAGTCAAAAATGTGGTATGTTGCACTGGACAAAATAAAAATCAAGAGGGCAAGACATTCAAGACCCACTTGTGATACACATATAAAACAATAATAATAATATTCTGTACTTATAAGGCGCAAACTCCCCACAGATGGGCTCTAAGCGCCTCACAAGAAACAGTACATATACAATGGTGCATTATAGAAAATAAGAGCGCATATTATGGACATAGAAGTGGTATCCGCCAGTACAGAACAACAAATTGCAGATATGAATAATCACAGAAAAAAAGGCACAAAATGCACCCTACACACACACACACACACACACACGCACGCACTTAAGTGCCACAGATCCAGAGGAAGAAAATTTCAAACAGAAGGTGCTTGATACTGAAAAGAGACTTTGGGGACTCGAAAGAGCTTTTCTCCTGAAGACCTGAGAGAGCAGGATGGAGTGTAAAGAAATAAATAAGAATTTTAATTGTTGAATGTGTTCTGTATTTGTTATTACAAAACTTTGGGTAAAACAAAAATATTTTTTTTATAAAAACAAAAAATATGTGAGAGCATGAGAATAGATTCAAACCATACATGTTCAGGTGGAAAGAACTTGTCAAAGTCACAGCGCTATTGCAGATTTACCAATGACGTTCAAAAGTTAACATTTAAGCTTTTTTTTTTTTCTTTTCTTTTTTTTTCGTAAGCGTGATAATCGATTGTGGTATTGGAAGTGATAACGGTGGCCGAGTCATGTTATTTTGGTATATCTCGGGCATTTAATTCATTCCTCAAAGTCCTCAGTAAAGGAGATGTTGCCATCGCCTCAAGCACACCACAACACTGAACTGTTTTCTCTAGATCTGCACAGATCCATGTTTGACAGGCTTCATTATACTCGCCAGGTAACTTCGACACAGCTGATTCATTTTCTCTTTTACGTTCATTCAATATCAACTTTAGAATTATTATTCATATGCAGTAACTACTTCAATGATGTAGTTAGTGCCCTGTATGTGCTCTGTAGCCCAATATCACAGACTGACATAAGTTTACATTTGGGCCAACAGCAAAGTGAGAGCTGTATTATCAATGGTTTCTCCAGTCAATGGGAAACCATTTACAGCTTAATCTTGAGGCAAAATTGCACTGGCTCTTAGTGCTGCAGCCTTGTGGGCTAGTTGGCCTTTGGGAACCATCCCAACGCCGACTGTCCTAAAACCCTCTTGGCCGAGAGAGTGGGGATGTACTTGGGTAAGACACTCTCCACTATAATATAGCCCAAATAGTCGGAACAGCAGTTGCCTCCTCTGCTGTTATGATGGTCATAGTCGGACACGACTGACTATCATATATATATATATATATATATATATATATATATATATATATATATATGTGTGTGTGTGTGTGTGTGTGTGTGTGTGTGTGTGTGTGTTTGTGTGTGCTCTGTCCAGAATTCGTATGTCTTTTCTTTTAATTGCAAACAAGAAAAACGATGTCATGCCGTCTTCTAACCAAACATAGCCTGTACATTCCGGCAACTGGGAAGCAGTAATATGATGTTTTTGGATTTCGGATCGAGCCTCAACGGAATAAACCGTGAATAATCTGAGAATGCAATACGTGAATTGCTTGATCAGTCCGCACTTAGATACTGTGGTAAGGATCCTCTGCCTGCCGATCTGTTCACACTGTGCTCAAATGGTTTTATTCCAGTTATCACAATGATTGCAAACACATCTTTGTCTTTTACTGAACACTTTAAACATGCCCTTGTCACACCCCTACTCAAGAAATCTGGTCTTGGCAAAGAAATCCTTAAAAAAAAAAAGAAAAAGAAAAAAAAAAGAGATCTATTTCAAATTTATTTTTTCTGTCAAAATTACTTGACAGACTCATTCTTCACCAACTCCTCAGTCATTTGTCATTCAATGACCTTCTTGGGGTGTTTCAGTCTGCATACAGACAGGATCACAGAACAGAGGCGGCCCTCTTACATATATCCAACACATTACTGTCATGTGCAGACATCAGAGATGTCTTGGTTCTGTTTCTGCTTGAATGACAGTTTTTTTCACTTACTTAAGGGTAGGTGAAGTCCTTTCTCCGCAGAGAACCTTTTGCACAACAGACCGTCCACATATACGGACGTTGCAGCCATTCGTTCCTGACCAGAATTTCCTGTGAAGCAAAAACTTTTTTCTTTTTTTTTTTCTTTTTTTTTGGGGGGGGGGGGGGGGGGTGGGAGGGGTCCCCCGTAATCCAGGTATATCGTAGTTTTTTTTTTTGTTTTTTTTTTTTTTTTGTGCTCACCACCAGAAACGATTATGTTTCTGAACCAAAAGTTGTGTGCTTGAACATTGTACTGTATTACATTGCATTGATTTTGCATTGCATTGTATTGATTTTGCATTTTACTGTATTGTATTGCATTGCATTGTATTGTATTGTATTGTATTGCATTGCATTGCATTGCATTGCATTGTATTGTATTGTATTGTATTGTATTGTATTGTATTGCATTGCATTGCATTGTATTGTATTGTATTAAATCACTTTTGTTCAGTCTTCCGAACTCCACAACAGCTTCGGTCCAGCAGAGTGTGACCCCATGCGCTGGGCCGCCTGTGTGCAGGTTTGTGGGGACTGCAGCTTCCAGTGTATCCGCATCTGCTGCTTCGCCACAAGCCCCCATCGCTACAGGACTTGAGGTGTTGCACGGTGTGGGGTTTTTTTTGGGTTTTTTTTTCCCCAAATCATGACTTGCGCTTGACTTGGATTAAAGTGAGGGAGAGTTGCGCAGGTTGTCAGCCTCACTCGCTCGTCCCAGCCTATCAGGACCCAGTGGCAAGACGTAGTCGAGATGGGGGTGGGGGGGGGGGGGGGGGGGATTAAGGTCAGGCAGTAGATGGCCAGCAGTGTTGTGCATGTGTCTCGCTGCGCCCTTTTAGTGCTCCATGGTACACTGCTGAGAATCGCCTTTCTGCCCGTTGAACAAATATTGGTTTCTTCCGCTCCACCATCTGACTTCGACGGGCGCAATAGCCAAGTGGTTTAGGCGTTGGACTTTCAATCTAAGGGTCCCTGGTTCGAATCACGGTAAAGGCGCCTGGTGGGTGAAGGGTGGATTTTTTTTTTTCCCGATCTCCCAGGTCAACATATGTGCAGACCTCCTAGTGCCTGAACCCCCTTCGTGTGTATACACACGCAGAAGATCAAATACGTACGTTAAAGATCCTGTAACCCATGTCAGTGTTCGGTGGGTCACGGAGACACGAAAATACCCAGCACGCATGAACCACGACAGAGTCACCGGCAAGTCGATGTTGGTCGTGTAACGGAAAGAAGAAGAAGAAGACTTAAAACCGTCATTAATGAGACGGAAGCCTGTGTGGCTGATGTCAAGGTGTGGATGGACAGAAACAAGCTAAAACTTAACGAAGAGAAAACCGAGCTCTTAGCTGTAGGAGACCGAGCTCGTCTCGATGAAATAAAAAAAGGGCCCAGTCACTCTCGGCACTTCTACAGTTACATTTCTAACATCAGCTAAATACCTAGGTGTACATATTGATCAGATCTTGACGATAGCTGACCACATTTCATCCCTGTGTCGCTCATGCAATTTTCATCTTCGCAGACTAGCCTCAGTCAGACCATACTTAACGGAGAAAAACATGGCTCAGTTGGTTTCCTCTTTTGTCCTGTCCAGACTAGATTACTGCAATTCTACCTTAGCAGGTTTACCATCTTCCTCTCTTATTCGACTACAGAAAGTACAGAACAATGCTGCACGACTTGTCCTAGCAACAAAAAGAAATCTGATCATGTCACACCTCTTTTGCATCAGTTACACTGGCTTCCTATAGAGTCCCGCATTCACTATAAACTAGCGACACATACCTTCCGACATTTTGATGGATCTTTTCCCCCGTATCTCTCCTCTGTGCTGGAAACGTACGAACCATGTAGAACGCTAAGATCCAGTTCTGAACTGTTACTTAAAGTCCCAAGAACTAACTTAAAATGTGCAGGGAATAGGTCTTTTAGGGCTCAAGTACCCCAAATTTGGAATTCTTTGCCATCGTCCCTCAGAAATGCTCCTGATCTCCAGACCTTAGTCAGATCTGAAAACGCACCTTTTCCGCAAACATTTCTGTACTCAGCACGATGGATAGTCCGAAGTCTGTTCGCCACATGGAGTTTTTTGCTAGAGATATTTATACTCACGTAATCCCTTTTTAGGGTTGTTGATATATTTAATGTGTCTGGGCGCGCGCGCGTGTGTGTGTGTGTGTGTGCGCGCGCGCGATTGTGAGTATGCGTGCGCATGTATGCGTGTGTCTAAGAATGTGTGTTTTCAAGGAATATGTTTCTTTTTAATCTAAGCATTATTTAGTTGATATATTTATTGTTCATTGATCATGCTTTTTTTTATTCATTATGATAACGCATTGGATTGAGCTGTTGTAATGTTTTATATTATGTTTATATCTGGCTCGATGATGTAAGACTCATCAGTACTGGATATCGCGCCACAGAAAAGTTATGAATTATTATTATTATTATTATTATCATCATCATTAGTCCGCCGAATCCAGGCTTCACACTCTAGGTTAACAAGCCCTACATGTTGTGCGTCCACGGCAGTTCTTGTGGCATGCTAGCAAGTCTGCCTACCCATTGTTTGGCATCTCCATACGCCACGTTCGTATATATATATATATATATATATATATATATATATATATATATATATATATAGAGAGAGAGAGAGAGAGAGAGAGAGAGAGAGAGAGAGAGAGAGAGAGAGAGAGAGAGAGAGAGAGAGAGAGAGAGAGAGAGATTTGAATATATACACACGGGCACACACAGACACGTGGACAACCAATACACTTGTTACTACACACAGGCATGGTTGTTTCATTCTTGAGTCTGCTATATATGGCCCCTGTAATCCTTGTCAGAGACTGGTGGGTTATGGAAGCACAGAATTACACAGCATGCAGCAGCCACGACAACAATTATCAGGTAGTGGATGTTGATGGGTGTAAAAAGAAAGAAGGTGCAATCTTACCTTGTCCCCTGAATAAAATCAAATCACGGAAGGTATACACATACGCTAGGTCCACCATCCACCAGGCTAATCTATCTCCGGTATCGGAACTGAAACAGTTGGGGGCAGGGGAAGTAGGGATGAAGCCCAGAGTGTGGTTGGAAAGCCCGTTGACAGCTCCACAGGCGTTGGGAGCAACGTTGCCCCCGCTTCCCCGCAATACGCTGCTCACTGTGGCGACTTTATTGAAAGCTGCATTCTCTGCAACAGACACGAGACGGAGGGTGGGAAGATGCCAACTGCATAGGCACTGCTGTTCGGCCCAACACTCGGCTTATATCACAGATTGACATAAGTTTGGGCCAACAGCAAAGTGAGAGCTGTATTATCAATGGTTTCTCCAGTCGATGGGAAATCATTTTCAGCTTAGTCTTTTGTGAAGGATTATGACTCTCAAACTAGGAGGCAAATTTGCACTGGCTCTTAGTGCTGCAGCCTTGTGGGCTGGTTGGCCTTTGGGAACCATCCCAACGCCGACTGTCCTAAAACCCTCTTGGCCAACAGAGTGGGGATGTAACTTGGGCAAGACACTCTCCACTACAATCAAATTCTCGCCCAAATAGTCGGAACAGCAGTTGCCTCCTCTGCTGTTCTGATGGTCATAGTCGGACACGACTACCTGTCATATATATAGGCACTGCTGTGACCTTGACCTTCAATTCCAATAGAATCATGCTGTCGCCTTGGCCAGTTAGAACACTTCATCCCTTCATTCAAAGATGTCAAGTTCTTGCTGAGAAATCCAACCCCGTTTCGTAACTGCTCTGTTGTTTCTATTGCACACCCAATCCAGTCTGCTGGAACGGTGTGGAACTCAGGTTTTGGTAAGTAATTATTTGTCGAGATTATCTGCCGAACGAGCAGTTTTAAAAATCGTTTCTGTTCACAGCTATGATATGGTTGATTCTGCTCATTTTGAAGGATTTCTCATGTGGAGAAATATGTGTTCAATGTTCTTAAGATGTTAAGGTGGGCTCAGTTTCTAAGGTCTTGAAGTGGACACACTGTCTGTCAATTTGGAATGGAAAGAGGAACTAACTGTAAGTGAATTCGGTACAACTAGTTGGCTGATGCGAATTATAATGGGGAAATGGAAGCTGGAGGTGAGGTGGATAAAAGAGAGAGAGGTGGGGTGGGGAGGAGAAAGATGGCGAATTTGCTGCCGCCCTTTTTGACTCACTTGTGTAAACAAAGTGAGTCTATGTTTTAACCCGGTGTTCGGTTATCTCTCTCTCTCTCTCTCTGTGTGTGTGTGTGTGTGTGTGTGTGTGTGTGTGTGTGAGTGTGTGTCCGTGTGTCTGTGTGTCCGTGGTAAACTTTAACATTTTCTCTGCAAATACTTTGTCAGTTGACACCAAATTAGGCATAAAAATAGGAAAAATTCAGTTCTTTCCAGTCATCTTGTTTAAAACAATATTGCACCTCCAGGATGGGCACAAAAAAAGAAAAAGAAAAAAAGAAAAAAGAAGACTAATTATATGCAAACTGCATTTACTGTTATTTTCATATTTTTTTGTATTCTCTAAACCTGGCACTTTGACCTCTTATTCTGACACAACAACAAGAGCAGTCATTATTATCATTTTTTGTTCAAACAGGAAATTCTTTTGCTAAGGAATTTTTATTTATTTTGCAAACGTTTTGGTGCAGATAGTAAAAAAGGGAAATTACTCTGTAATTAATGCTAGGGGACTTAATTTATCACAAGTGAGTCTTGAGGGCCTTGCCTTTTTTTTTTTTTTTTTTTTTTTTTTTTACTACTCTTTCCTGTTTGTTGAGGCTCCACAGCCACACGCGAGTCCTCAAGGAACCAGAATGTTGAAGCGCATATACACCTCATCGTCGGACACAACGGATTAACAGCGATTTGTGTGTTTCTTTATTTCTTTATCTTTATTATTTTTACTTCCAGTGATTTGTTTACGTTCTGGTCACTGGCAATCCGATGCAACAGCGAGGAAGGTTACCTGGTGGATATTTCTCAGTTCGCTACTATATGATTTGCATGGACATTAAGACCTTCCTCTTGCAGCTGCCAACTCTTCAGGCATACTGTGCGATCCAGAAGCATTGTCCTGTGCTGTGCTGTACTGTGCTGTGCTGTGCTGTACTGTGCTGTGCTGTGCTGTGCTGTGCTGTGCTGTACTGTCCTATATGGTGTTGTGTTGTGTTGTGCTGCACTGTTTTGTGTGTCTTCATGTTTTACATTTATTTGCTTATTTATTTGCTTATTTATCATCATTGTTGTCTTATTTATTCATTTATTTATTTATTTATTATTATTATTATTATTATTACTACTACTACTACCTTTTTTTATATTATAATTATTAGTTATTTATTTATTTACTTATTTATGTACGCTTATCTTTTTTTTTTCTTTCTTTCTTTTTTTTTTTTTTTAATCAAGGCCTGACTAAGCGCGTTGGGTTACGCTGCTGGTCAGGCATCTGCTTGGCAGATGTGGTGTAGCGTATATGGATTTGTCCGAACGCAGTGACGCCTCCTTGAGCTACTGAAACTGAAAACTGAAACTGTTTTGTGCTGCAGTGCACTGTGCTATGCTGTGTTTCACTTCATATCAGTCACAATCTACATCACATCACTTTAACTGATCAAGGTGCCCTATATCCGGCGAGAACCAGCGCCACCTGCTGTACAGGAAGTGAACCATCGTGACTGTCATCGTGATCTTCTTCTTCTTCTTCTGCGTTTGTGGGCTGCAACTCCCACGTTCACTCGTATGCACACGAGTGGGCTTTTACGTGTATGACCGTTTTTACCCCGCCATATAGTCAGTCATACTCCCTAGTGCATGCTAGGAATGTTCTTGTTTCCATAACCCACCGAACGCTGACATGGATTACAGGATCTTTAACGTGCGTATTTGATCTTCTGCTTGCATATACACACGAAGGGGGTTCAGGCACTAGCAGGTCTGCACATATGTTGACCTGGGAGATCGTAAAAATCTCCACCCTTTACCCACCAGGCGCCGTCACCGTGATTCGAACCCGGGACCCTCAGATTGAAAGTCCAACGCTTTAAGCACTCGGCTATTGCACCCGTCTGTCATCGTGATCGATCCGCAACGCTCTCCTTTGGGGAGGGGTCCTAGTCTTTCCTGGTTGTCGTCGTCCCTCACCAGGAACGAATCACCACACACTCAATAACACTGTCCATTAATGTCAACTGGGGCAGATGGTAATGACACATGCACATGGACCTGAGTGCGCATGCGTGGTGTGTGTGTGTGTGTGTGTGTGTGTGTGTGTGTGTGTGAAGATAAGACTTTGAAAAAAAAGGCAGCTACCATTTAGTACTTCTAAAAAAGTAAATGAATGGATAGATAAAATATGCACCTGAATATGTATATATATATATATATATATATATATATATATATATATATATATATATATATATATATATTTCTTAACTTACCATATTGACCCTTGTCAAAGGCCGATTTGGAGGAATTACAAGCTGGACATCTGCACTTGCCAGCCACCACTGGAAACACGCAGTGTTCATAATCATGATTAATATTCACTAACGAAGTAGGTTTTCGCCTACGTTTTTAATTGAGACATGCAAGGGCAGGGAGCTGTCACGCTTTTTTTTTCTTTTTTGTTTTAAACAAGAAAATGGGGTTGTATAAAGCGTGGTCGCCCCCTGCTACAGTCTCTGGTAACTGTGAGAATCAATGTTTCGGGTAAAGTGATCTGATCCCGACCGAGGATTTGTTGATCTATACCCGACCGGTTTACACAATCACTTTCTTACTGTGCTAAGTAATCCTGCAGTTTAGAATACTAAACTCAGGGGCCGTTAAAATGAAAAAGTAGAAGGTGTTTTAGACTGACTTCGATGCGCTGAGTCGAATGCAACCCTCAGCTAAGCTCTAAGACCACTCCTTTTGCCACGAAACTGGATCAAATGCACGGTAAGTAGTACTCCTTCCCGACCTGCACGCCATTTTGACGTAAACACCACGTCACCAGCAATCAAAATGGCTCGCCGATAGTTGCTCGGGAAGTGACCGACTGAGTTTACTATTTATTATGTCTCTGTTTCATTGACAAGGAGTGGCCGTAGAGCTTAGCTGAGGGTTGCATTCGACTCAGCGCATCAAGGTCAGTCTAAAACAACCTCTATTTTTTCATTTGAACGGCCCCCTGAGTTTAGTATTCTAAACTGCAGGATTACCGCATGCTGATTTATTCACGGCAGCAGCCTCGGGGAATCCTTGTTCGTTTCGCCAACGGAATAAACCGATCATTTTGACCAGTCAGAGTATTACGGGAACCCGAACTGTGACGCAGTGTGGAGCGAAAACAGCCTCTTGCGTGTGCGTGTTTTCAGACGACACTCACGACAACTTTAGCAACATCTCTCTGTGACGTCAACGCACTGGTTTGGCAAGTGTCGAGTGACCAACAGTCGATTTGCCAACTTCGTCGTGTGTGTGTGTGTGTGTGTGTGTGTGTATGTGTGTGTGTGTGTGTGTATGTGTGTGTGTGTGTGTGTGGTGCAGGGTGTAAAAATTGGGATGGGGATAATTGAGAAAGAGACGCATCACTATCACACACTCACACATACATACACACACACACACACACGCGACACACGCTCTCATGCACGCGCACACGCACACGCACACGTACAGTTACAACTGTGGAGTGGACCAGTCCACAGCCAACACCCCACTCTTAAGCTGGAAATCCATAGGCACGGAAACTGAACGGCAGTTGAACGGCAGCGGGACGAAATGTGCGGTATCGCAAGCAGCAACTTCAATGTTTGAATCCATAGACAAGGTGCGGCACGGCAGGTTTGCGCCTTTTTTTGTTTTGTTTCGAACCCCCCATCCACACACTCCCAGTTGCAGTTGTTGCCAATTTGTGCTCCAGCAAAGCACACATCCAGATGCAGATCCACACATTCAGAACTCTGGTCGGCATTTGATCAACGTGGTCAGGTTTACATCAGGCTTGTCGGATTTAGATCAAGCTCACCAACGTTTTCAACGGCTTCTTTGCAGAACTGACTGTGACTGAATCTGTCGGGGGTTAGATGACTTTACCCGATGACTAGTTTGAGGCACCTGGAAGCGATATCTCCCTTGTGCCATTCTGATTTTAAAAGTCCCTTTTTTTTTGTCTACCTGATCCTACGTTTAGTATTTGGCAGGAAGTAAGCTATATCTGAAAGGAAGTAGATTAGTTTGACATGACATAAATGCTGTGTGTGTGTGTGTGCTTGTGTGTGTGTGTGTGTGTGAAATCAGTCTGTCAAATACATGGACGCTTAGAAAAAAAAAAACGGGGTCATGCAGATTTTATGATAACATTCATCCAAAATTCTCAAATTTCAGACATTTGCAATGCCTTCTAAGTGAAAATGATTACAAATATCAATCCGACTACAACAACAGCAACAAAAGTAATCCATCACTTCTCTGTCTCCGATTCACACACACAGACACAAACTCACGCATTCACACACACACACGGAATCACACACACATTTTGTATTTGTATCTCTTTTTATCACAACAGATTTCTCTGTGTGAAATTCGGGCTGCTCTCCCCAGGGAGAGCGCGTCGCTATACTACAGCGTCACCCATTTTTTTGGTATTTTTTCCTGCGTGCACTTTTATTTGTTTTTCCTATCGAAGTGGATTTTCCAACAGAATTTTGCCAGGAACAACCCCTTTGTTGCCATGGGTTCTTTTACGTGCGCTAAGTGCATGCTGCACACGGGACCTCGGTTTATCGTCTCATCCGAATGACTAGCGTCCAGACCACCACTCAAGGTCTAGTGGAGGAGGAGAAAATATCGGCGGCTGAGCCGTGATTCGAACCAGCGCACTCAAATTCTCTCGCTTCCTAGGCGGACGCGTTACCCCTAGGCCATCACTGCACATAACACACACACACACGCGCGCACACACACTTACACACATGCACGCTTGCACGCATGCACACGCGCGCACACACATATACACGCACACACTTTGTTTCGCATTTTTTTGTTTTTGTTTGTTTGTTTGTTGTGTCTGTTCCCGAGATTAAAGATTAAAGAAGAAATTGACATTACGACTGGCCTGGAGTGCGAGGGACGAGTCCACTTCCATCAGGAGCTGAAAAAAAATAAAACAGAATGGCAGAGAGAGAGAGAGAGACAGAGAGAGACAGAGACAGAGAGAGAGGCAATCAATCAATCAATCAAAAACACTTTATTAATCCACATGGAAATTAAGTTGTGCAATCACAGGCTCGTTGTAAACACTGGCATAAAATCACCACGCGCAACATAAGAAGAGATTAAAACTAGTCAAACAAGAATTCACAATAGCTGACGATAGACTAACCCCCCCACCCCCACTCCCCTCCGCGCACACACATACTCATGTTAAGACAATAGCGTATTGCACAACAATATTTACAAATGAAAACATCCAACAAAAAAAGGGTATAGATTACTACAAAAAATGACATGCGCGCACGCACGCACGCACACACACACACACACACACACACACACAAACAAAAACCAAACAAACACACGTTAAGACCATAAGGAATTGTACAATAGTACATCAATAAAAACATCAAGAGAACGTTCATTTGTAAATGTCGGAACGCTGATAAACCCAACATACACGACAGGATTTCTTGTCTAAATGAAGATGTTCAATTTATGATATGGGTCCCTGGAGGTCACTAAACTAAGCAATAACTACAGACTTGAGCAGTCTGATGTTGAAGATACCATACTAAACTAAGAAATAACTTAAAACTTGCTACTAAACTAAGGAATAACTTAAAACTTGCTTCTAAACTAAGAAATAACTTAAAACTTGCTTCTAAACTAAGGAATAACTTAAAACTTGCTTCTAAACTAAGGAATAACTTAAAACTTGCTACTAAACTAAGAAAGAACTTAAAACTTGCTTCTAAACTAAGAAAGAACTTAAAACTTGCTTCTAAACTAAGAAATAACTTAAAACTTGCTTCTTAGCTAAGAAATAACTTAAAACTTAAACAGTCTGACACTGAAGATGCCACTCACAGAGAGGGAGGTGGGCTGAGGGTGGGGCATGAAAATCCCACATATCAAAGCTCACGCAGGTCTATATGTGTGGGTTATTCAGAATTTCTGCCAGGAACAACTCTCATGTTCTCGTGGGTTCTTTTGAATGTGGTACATGCCACGCATGGAACTTTGGTTTACTCTTTCATCCAAAAGGTTGACACCCAGACAAAGACATTGTTGGCAACAGACATTGTTGGCAACACAGCCATTAGTTACAGATCGTACACGTATATATACAGGTGACTGCACAAACCGCGGTACTCACTCTCTCTCCGTGTTCGCTTCAGTCGGTTTTTCTTTGTCCCAGGCATCGCCCAGTCCCTCAAAGCCGCCATTAACACTTCGTTCCAATGGTTTGTCCCTGAAGATCTGTTTCCGTGTTGGTTCCTTGAAATAAGGACTGTCGCTGTTTCACTGGATTGCTCGCTGTCGTCTGGAATGAGAAGAGTTCCACTCGCATCCATGTCCAATTCACCAGCGACGGTATCAGCTTTGCCCACTTGTGAAAACACGCTGTCAGTTCCAGTTGTCTGCATTTCTTCATCGTTAACTTTCTGTTTAAACATTTTCCTTTGTTTGTTTCCTTGGTGATGAAAGTTTTGCTCAACATTTCTACCTATTTCTCTGATCTTCTCCTTTTCTTTCTCAACGTGTTCTGTTTTTTGTGTCCAAGTCTCACGAGATTGTATTTGATATGTGTCAATTCTTTGCAGTTTGATTGGACCATCTGATGATATACCAATGTTGCTGTCTTGATTTCTGTATTCTAATGCCGAGTCTTTTTCATCATTGATTTTGCGGTCATATGTTCCTTGTGGTACTTGTGTTTGCATACCATTGTGTACTGGTGATATTGCCCCCTTTTTTGTTTTGAACTCGTGTTCCAATTTCGGAACAAGTCCCGTCTTTCCTTGTCCATTCTTTACTGTGTTGTTTTCTTTCAGAACGTGGTCATTGCCATGTCTTTGTGTTGTGCCACTTTTGTCCTGCTTATGAGGCCGTCCTGAGACCGTGTGTTTTCTGTCATTTTTGTTTTCGTGGCGGTCTTGTGATGTACTTTCCCTCCAGATGTTTCCTCTGTGTGTTGATGTGCTGTCGGTTGCCTGGTTCTTACTGTGAGTTGATGCTGTTTTGTTTTTCATCATGTCTTCAGGATAGTTGTTTTCTTTGTGTGTTGACAACAGTGTGAAGTGTTCCCTGCTTTTTTCAAGAAGGTTTCTTTCTTGATGTGTTGACGACACACGGTCGTTTCCTTCCCCTTCATGGCTGTGACCCAGTGACACACTGTGCAAACTGTTGTCATGGCGATTCTGCTTGGTGGAATGAACGTCAGCTGGACCGTTTCTCTTCTCTGTGACTGTTGGTGGAGTCTTGTCATAGTCTTTGTTGTCTTTGCCTTTGTTGGGGGGAACGGAGGGCGCTGTATTCTGTTTCTCGCCGTTCTTTGTTACATTGTCATACAGATTTGGAGGAGATGCATGTTGTTTTCTGCTATCATGAAACACATCGCTGTATAGACTTTCAACTGCCTTCTGGTTCCTCAAGTTCACAGGTATATTAGGTGAAGGGGACTGGAGACACTGTGCTGTTGTGTCTGGAGTTATAGGGCTGACTGCCATGGAAAGTAGGTTCCTTGTCACGTGATGCCCCATTTGGATTCTTGGCAACCACTGAAGACAGAAATTCGGCTTCGTGTAAGAACAAGACAACGAACGGGTTGGTGGGTACGGGGGTAGGGGATGAAAGAGAAATAAAATAGGCAATAGGGGATAGAATCCAAACACATAGCTGTCGCATCTATCCGAACTTACTGTTCCAAGCGAAACAGAAACAAAGAATAACCCTCCTTGGTTGCATTGATGAAGAATAATCACAGACCTTGATGTCAGTCAGTCAGTCTGTCTGTATCTCTCTCCACACACACACACACACACACACACACACACACACACACAAGTGACATGGGCAGGTAGAAACACACACACACACACACACACACACACACACACACATGTGTGTGTGTGTGTGTGTGTGTGTGTGTGTGTGTGTGTGTGTGTGTGTGTGTGTGTGTGCGCACATATATATATATATATATATATATATATATATATATATATATATATATATATACACATATATATATATATATGTATATATATATATATATATATATATATATATATATATATATATATATATATATATATATATATATAATTTCAAGGTTGTATTATTAGTCAACAAATAGGTTTTCTTTATACTTACAAAATTCATAGGATATTCAAATACCTACCCCACCTATTGACCAGATTCAATATTGTACTTGTAAACTAGCTACCTTTCGTTTTCCTAAGATTCACATGTGTGTGTGTGTGTGTGTGTGTGTGTGTGTGTGTGTGTCTGTGTGTGTGTGTGTCCTTTTTTCTTGTCTTTTTTTACTGTTGGAAATAAAGTGTTTGTCAAACTGAAAGTTGTGCACTTCGAAAGGGTACATACTATCTGGAAATCAGCCCATGTCGATATGCACTTGACTGCTTTACGGTCTTAGAATATATCCATCTGAATTTGAAATATCCCCTGTCTCCATCCCCCAGTGATCTATATCAGTGATGAATTACGCGGTCAGACAATGTGTAATCTTAAGTAATTGACCCAAATTATGCGTTTCTGTTCGCCATCACAAATAATAACAACAACAACAATCATAATAATAATAATAATAACAATAATGATACTAGTAATAATAATAACAAAAAACCAATGATGATAATGATGATGGTAATTGTAGATCTATTTTTGCAGATCAATTTTAAATATGTGCTGATTTGTGTAAGACAGTCATAGTCACATCGGTTCTGAATTTTACAAATTTCCATGTACCCTTTACAGTCTTATAACGGGTAAATGAAATTATGGATTTTTAACAAATCTAAAGTTAATGCAGATCTGGTGTTGACAGACCATGTTATGCAGTGGAATCAGAATTGTGTTTGCCATGGAAACATGCACACATGCATACATACACACATGTGGACTGAACTGAATCAGGGTTATGCTGGTGATCAGCTGATCGTATATTGGTATCCGTGATCAGAATTAGGATTCAGGTTTCAATTCCTGTCAAGAGTTTGCATTGATGTTTTGGCTGAGACACTTGTGGCGTGTTCTAAAAACAACAACAACAAAACACAAAACAAACAACTGCAACACTTTCGTTGGTCAAGCATTTTGTTGATTATTTTGGTTTTTAGTGCCTGTTTTCCTAAAGTGTACGTTCACACAATAATAATAGCTATGACAATGATACTAGTGATGATAATAATAATAATAATAAGAAGAAGAAGAAGAAGAAGAAAGAGGATGAGGAGGAAGAGGAGGGGGAGGAGGAAGAGAAACATAAGTAGATTTATAATTTCAAGGTTGTATTATTAGTCAACAAATAGGTTTTCTTTATACTTACAAAATTCATAGGATATTCAAATACCTACCCCACCTATTGACCAGATTCAATATTGTACTTGTAAACTAGCTACCTTTCGTTTTCCTAAGATTCACATACTGATTAGGATAGTTTTAAAAAAAATCTTACCTTTTTCTTGTAAATGACAACACAGCACTACAAATAGCATGTGCATGGGCTTTGTGTACAACATTTCAGCTTTGTGGAAATAACAAGTTCCCACATTGTTTTTTTGTGGTTTGAAATTTTCCTCCTGCAGTCACTTCATAGATGACGCAGGAATTATGTGTCATGACGTCAGAATTAGAAGGAAAAACAAAGGCGTCGGTATCAGTATCAGCGGAGATTAGAAAAGAGAGATAAACCACTTGCAGAAATTGCTGAAGCCAGGCAGCCTGCGCCGCGGCACGCATTCATTATTCATGAGCTGCCTTTGCCCCGCCCAAACGAAAGGAAAGCGTCAGTCGAATGCAGTCTCCTGAGTGATTTTATAATTTGGATTACACCTTTTTTCCCTTTTCTGTTTGCTTCATCCCACGCAGATGTCAAACTCAATTTTGTTGTGAATAACATTCCTAAATATTTATATGTATTGGTTACTTTTATTTCCCTATCACCACAGCACCATTTTTCACGAGTCGAAAGATGACCTCCATTGCGGAAAACTATAATACTGGTCTTAACGAGATTCACTGTTTGTTGTAGTCTGTCTGTTTCTTGCTTAAGGGCATTTAATTGATTTTGTAACCCTATGGGTGTGTCAGACAAGAGAACAACATCATCAGCAAATAGCATTAAGAGCAAATCTGTTGCGCCAGGTATCATTTGTATTCCATGTCTCCCCTTCTTTGATAACTCCACTGCCAATTCACCGATGAAAAAGGAAAACAGCTGTGAGCTTAGCATACAACCTTGTTTAACCCCTCTTGGACACTGAAAAAAGTCTGAATAAATACCTTTGTCACGAACACATACAAGTACAGAATCGTAGATGCTTTTAACAGCCATGTAAAACTCCCGAGAGAGAGAGAGACAGAGACAGAGACAGAGACTTAGAGAGAGAGATAGAGCACAATACAACGGTCTGCTCGGGCAACATGAAGCGTTCGTATATATATGAATTATATATATGATTATGTACATATAGATAGATTTAGATTTACATACTGATAGATCTATATGAAATTATGTATGTATGTATTCATGTATGCATGTATGTATGTATAGACAGATGTTAGAAGAGAGACAGAGCTGAATATGTGTTTTATGTTTTGATATATATATATATATATATATATATATATCTATATATATATATATATATCTATATATATATATATATATATCTATATCTATCTATATATATATATATATATATATATATATATATATATATATATATATACATATATATTAAGAAATGGTGATGTAAACCAGAAAGTGTGAAGAAAAAGTAGCGTTACGAAAACGCAGTTCAATAATTTATAGCTGTCTCTCTCATGTGCAACATTGCGCTGAGGAGGGGGGGGGGGGGGGGGGGGGGGGGGGGGGGGAGTTGGTGGTGGGGGGAGCTGCTTTATTTTCTTTTTATATTATCTACATTCAAGCAGATGCAAACGTGCTAAAAACCAAGCAAAAATGAATCGGTTTTCATTGTATACAGCGAATCTTACTACACGTGGGAAATTCCAGGCATAACTTAACTTTCGCTTTACTGCAGCTGTGTGTGTGTGTGTGCCGTCAGAACCGACCAGTTTCCTTCAGGTGGGGAAGGAGAGGGTGATTTACCCCCACCCTTCCGCACTGCGTGTGTGCCTCAAAACGGCTTCAGCACTGTTATAGACAGTAAGAAGGGACCTGCCGCGAGTGGTTTATCTCTCTTTTCTAATCTCCGGTATCAGTGCCAGTAGCTCAAGGAGGCATAACTGCGTTCGGACAAATCCATATACGCTATGTACATCACATCTCCCAAGCAGATGCCTGACCAGTAGCGTAACCCAACATGCCTTAGTCAGGCCTTGAGAAAAAAAGAAAAGAATATCTATTAAGGAAGGGGCCAGGAAAGAGAAAGAGCGTTTTAAGGATAAGATAAGAATAACTTTATTATCTCCAACTGGAGAAATTTGGTCAGGTGCATTATCACAATATAGACAAGTAAACAACATGGGGACCATAACTGTAAAAGTCAACAACAGCTTTTACGAATATTACGAAGATACAAATGTAAAAAAAAAAAAAAAAAAAAAAAAAAAAAAAAAAAAAAATATATATATATATATATATATATATATATATATATATATATATATATCACATACATCGTTTCATACATACATCCAGACACTGCAGGTAATAACTAGTATTCTTATGGTAAAAACAAAAAGAATTAAGAAACATTATTTGAATATAATTATAAACATAGCCTACTATACTGCACATTGATTATAACAGACAGATAAGAATAAAGATAAATTGCGGAAAACCGCAACCAGATAATCAGCAGACACATTTCTAAATGTAACAGTAACATTTCTAAATGTTACTGATCTAGTTCTGTGTTGCGGGAATTTTCAAGAGGAGCTACAGACTGGTTAGTACAGAAGCTCAGAAGGTCAGAAGAAGTGACGCCATTCATACAATTTCCCCAGCACATGAGAGAGACTTTTATCAATTCTTTTTTTTTTTTTTCTCTCGATAGGAAAACCACCGTTGTGACGGGCACAATAGCCGAGTGGTTAAAGCGTTGGACTTTCAATCTGAGGGTCCCGGGTTCGAATCACGGTGACGGCGCCTGGTGGGTAAAGGGTGGAGATTTTTTCCGATCTCCCAGGTCAACACATGTGCAGACCTGCTAGTGCCTGAACCCCCTTCGTGTGTATATGCAAGCAGAAGATCAAATACGCACGTTAAAGATCCTGTAATCCATGTCAGCGTTCGGCGGGTTATGGAAACAAGAACATATCCAGCATGCACACCCCCGAAAGCAGAGTATGGCTGCCTACATGGCGGGGTAAAAACGGTCATACACGTAAAAGCCCACTCGTGTGTATACGAGTGAACGTGGGAGTTGCAGCCCACGAACGCAAAACAAAACAAAAAAATAAACAAAAAAAAAAAAAGCAGCTGAGGGAAATGAATGCAGGTTTCAGTCAGTAGATTTGTGGGAACGTTAATTAACTAAGCCACGTTTTTTGGGGGTGCTCTCAGAAGTCTGGGTTGTTAACAAGTGGTTGGGGGGGGGGGGGGGGGGCATCCTGCGATCAGGATAATTACAAAAGAGACAGGCCAAGACAGAATCAGGGATAGATCTTGGATGTGAATAAAAAAAAAATGGGCCTGGGGAAGATCCACCCCCCCGCCCCCCCTCACACAGCCCCCCCCCCTTTTTTTTTAATTTGTTTTTTTTATCATTGTTTTTTGTTTATTTTTTTTTAATTATTTTTTTTTTCCTTCCTTTTATTTATTTATTTGTTTTTTTGTTTGTTTGTTTGTTTTTTTTGTTTTTCTCAAGGCCTGACTAAGCGCGTTGGGTTACGCTGCTGGTCAGGCATCTGCTTCAGTAGCAGAAGATGTGGTGTAGCGGTATATGGATTTGTCCGGCGAACGCAGTGACGCCTTCCTTGAGCTACTGAAACTGAAACTGAAAACTGAAACTGAAAACTGAGCTCGCTACCCTAGGGTATGGCCGACTCGTGGTGGGCCACAGAGGAGAGATCAACGGAGGACGTAGAGGCCGAGCGGCAGGAAGACGGCGAGGGTCCGGCAATTTGTATCTGTATTTCTTTTTATCACAACAGATTTCTCTGTGTGGAATTCGGGCTGCTCTCCCCAGGGAGAGCGCGTCGCTACACTACAGCGCCACCCATTTCTTTTTTGTATTTTTTCCTGCGTGCAGTTTTATTTGTTTTTCCTATCGCAGTGGATTTGTCTACAGAATTTTGCCAGGAACAACCCTTTTGTTGTCGTGGGTTCTTTTACGTGCGCTAAGTGCATGCTGCACACGGGACCTCGGTTTATCGTCTCATCCGAATGACTAGCGTCCAGACCACCACTCAAGGTCTAGTGGAGGGGGAGAAAATATCGGCGGCTGAGCCGTGATTCGAACCAGCGCGCTCAGATTCTCTCGCTTCCTAGGCGGACGCGTTACCTCTAGGCCATCACTGGAGGACATGGTGGCGGAGACGTCCAGCGTGGTGGACTGGGGGCCCAAGCCCTGGGAGGAGGAGTGCTCGGTGACACTGGTGGTGGTGGTGGCGCCCATGGTGCTCACGTCCTCCTCCAGCTGCTTCAGGTCTTTGAAGGAAGCAGTGATGAAACGGACGTAAAAAAAAAAATAAAAAAAAAAAAAAAAAAAAAAAAAATCAACAAATAAAGAAATAAATAAACAAATTATTTAACTGATTTAACAATTAATAATAATAATAATAATAAAAAAAAAATAAGAAAGATAGATGAATAGATAAATGAATAAATAAAAAAATAGACAAAACAATGAATACATTAAACAATAAACAAAGAAGTAAATAAATCAATAAAAAATAAAAAAAGAAAAGAAAAAAAAGAAAAAAAAGATGAACACGATGAAATTAATAAATGAATAAAAGCATAAACAAATGAATTTTAAAATAACAAATAAATCAATGAGTTATGAAATGAATTTTTTTCTTTTTAATGATGGGCCAGCTTTTATGATTTTTTTCGACAGTTGTTTTGTTGGATAGGAAACTGAAAAAAAAACAAACAACTGAAATTATCTCATGTGTGTGAATATGGGGGTAGGGGGGGAGGGGTGTGTGTGTGTGTGGGGGGTGGGTGGGTTATGAGAGACAGAGAGAGAGAGAGAGAGAGAGAGAGACAGAGACAGAGACAGAGACAGAGAGAGGGAAGGAGGGAGACAGACAGACAGACAGATGGAAAAACTACAAAGAGACAAAGTCGGAGGACAGAGACTCAGAGAAAGAGACAGACAGGCAGACGGACAGAGAGAGAGGGGGGGGGGGGAGAGAAAGAAACAGACAAACAGGGAGACACAGAGAGAAAGAGACAGAGGGAGAGACAGACAGGGAGAGACAGAGAAAGAGGGAGAGACAGACAGGGAAAGACAGAGAGAAAGAGACAGAGGGACAGACAGGGAGAGACAGAGAGAAAGAGACAGAGGGACAGACAGGGAGAGACAGAGAGAAAGAGACAGAGAGGGACAGACAGACAGACAGGGAGAGACAGAGAGAAAGAGACAGAGGGACAGACAGGGAGAAAGAGACAGAGGGACAGACAGGGAGAGACAGAGAGAAAGAGACAGAGAGGGACAGACAGACAGACAGACAGGGAGAGAAAGAGGGACAGACAGACAGACAGGGAGAGACATATACAATAAAATAATAAAAATAGAAATAAAAATTTAAAAAATATATTTAAAAAAAGACAGAGAAATTGACAGACTAAGAGATTACAAAATATAATTACCGATGGTCCAGGACTTGTTTGAGTGCTGGAATAAAATATCACACACACACACACACACACACACACACACACACACACACACCTTCTAAAATCGCCGTTGTGCATTTATTCACTGTTCATCTACACGGTGAAATGAAAAATCAAATGGAGCGTCTATTAATCATTCGAATGAGATCAATAAACCAGCCCCTGGGTGCAGCAGGCACTTGGCACACTGAAAAAAAAAAAGAAAAAAGAAAGAACCCACGGCAACAAGAGCATTGTACTCTGGCAAACATTCGGTGGAAGAAATCCCCTCTGAGAGGCGCACAATAATTATACATGCATGCACGCCCAAGTCTCACTGACTAAGCGCATAAGGTCATTCTGCTCGTGAGACATCTGCGTAGCGGACGTGGTGTTGCGTGCACAGGGATTTGTCCAAACGCACTGACGCCCCCTTGATAAAATGAAGCTGTGACATAACTTAATTCACCCAGTACGGCCAGTCCTCTCTTCTCCTCTACACAGACCCCTCGGATGTCCAGTGGGTGTCTGATTGACCCAACCTTTAGCTTCCGTCGTCAGAATTGTGGTATTCTTTGTCCACATCCACCTCTTCAGTATAAGAGCCTTCCTCTTGCAATATTTTGATGATGGTAATTGGGGTGTAACGCTTAATGTCGTCTCTTTCGCCGTTCGTATAGAGAGAGTTAAAACCGGTCTTTTAGGATAGAAAGAGAATCACGAACGACTTCGATCACGTGTCGTGGGGAATTGGGAACGATTATTGCTATAATTATTGGTTCCATCCCCCCAGGTTTGTCTCCAGCAGGGAACTACTCGTTTGGTAACACAAATGATGAATATACTATAAAGTTGAAAAAGAACCTTCAAACGTTATGATGATATGTCATCCATTTCACTTGTTTTTTGTTGTTGTTGTTGCTGTTGTTTTGTTTTTGTTTTTGTTTTTTTGGGTTTTTTTTTTCTCTCTCTTTTTACATGGAAAATAAAACATATTACTTTAATCATCCGAAACACTGGGTGTGGAACAGTCAGCTTGAGCTTCATACAAACTTGCAAAACTTTCGCCATAAATATGACAATCCGGTGAATAATTTTAGCTTAGGGAACTCAGGAGATAAAGAGCTCTCAGGGGAGCTAATTTAATGGTTAGCAGACTGCATTTTCTGTAATGCGGGACTCGAAACATAGAACGTTGTAACATGACGTACGGCGCACGTCAATACAGCATTGGTGAGCAATATTTCATGACGTACGCCGTGTCAACAGCGCAGTCAAGAGGTTAAGGAACGCACTCCCGTTTCCAGTTCACAGGCTGTTTCTCGTCCTTTCAATTTTTTGTCTTCACTTTTGTGTTATATATATATATATATATATATATATATATATATATATATATATATATATATATATATATTTTTTTTTTTTTTTTTTATACCTTGAGCGGCCAAGGTGTGTGTGTGTGTGTGTGTGTGTGTGTGTGTGTGAATGCCTGAGTGTGAGCGCTTTGACAACTCAGCACAAGATTTATAGCTTTATGAATACCTATACCCATGTTGTTTATATTGTTAGCCTGGGCTGAAGAACGTGGTTCATCTTTAGAAATCCCATTTCTGAATAAATCCGTTATATCTGCTATGTTTCCTCTGTGTTTGACGTGTTGTATGCCACGCGCATATGTAAACGTAGACAATGTTCACACGCACGCACACACACACACACACACACACACACACACACACACACACACACACACAAACAAGAGGCAAAGCCTTCATGGGTCACTTAATTGTGATTTCTGTTGAGCACAACAAAACCTAAAATTAAAAAAAAAAAAAAGTGGAGGTGGGGGTTGTTACTAATTCTTACACGTATCGATCAAAAGGGAATTATTTTGTGTAAGCACAGCATCTATATCAATACATATATAATCTTACTAACCTCACCATAAAAATCAAGAACAACAGAGAACAAGAGTAGAGCCTTCAAGACTCACTTGTGCTATGCATCAATAAAAGAATCATGAGAGACAGAGAACAAACACAATCATTGAAAATGTGTTCTCTATTAAGTAAACATTAAGCTTGGCGAAAACAGACATTGGAGAGAGACTGGACTAAGCATTGTGTTTGTATTTTGTATTTCTTTTTATCACAACAGATTTCTCTGTGTGAAATTCGGGCTGCTCTCCCCAGGGAGAGCGCGTCGCTACACTACAGCGCCACCCTTTTTTTTTTTTTTTTTTTTCCCTGCGTGCAGTTTTATTTGTTTTTCCTATCGCAGTGGATTTTTCTACAGAATTTTGCCAGGAACAACCCTTGCCGTGGGTTGTTTTACGTGCGCTAAGTGCATGCTGCACACGGGACCTCGGTTTATCGTCTCATCCGAATGACTAGCGTCCAGACCACCACTCAAGGTCTAGTGAAGGGGGAGAAAATATCGGTGGTTGAGCCGTGATTCGAACCAGCGCGCTCAGATTCTCTCGCTTCCTAGGCGGACGCGTTACCTCTAGGCCATCACTCCACATCAAATGTGTTCTCTATTGAATAATCATATTGGACTAAGCATTTTAAGGTCGGAAACAAGAAACCTCACTCACACTGCTAAAACACAGATAACTAAAATTACTATTATTACTATTAATTTCATACGTGGAGTGATGGCCAAGAGGTAACGCGCCCGCATAGGAAGCGAGAGAATGTGAGCGCGCTGGTTTGAATCACGACTCGGCCGCCAATATTTTCTCCCCCTTCACTAGACCTTGAGTGGTGGCCTGGACGCTAGTCATTCGGATGAGACAATAAACCGAGGTCCATGTGCAGCATGCACATAGCGCAGGTAAAAGAACCCATGGCAACAAAAGGGTTGTTCCTGGCAAAATTCTGTAGAAAAATCCACTTCGAGAGGAAAAAAACAACAAAAACAACAACAACAACAAAAACTGCACGCAGGACAAAAAGAGAGAGAGAGAGAGAGAGAGAGAGAGAGAGAGAGAAAAGAAAAAAAAAGTGGCGCTGTAGGGTAGCGACACACTCTCCCTGGTGAGAGCAGCCCGAATTTCACACAAAGAAATCTGTTGTAATGAAAACGAAAAATGCAAAATACTGGAGAAATACAAAATACCTTTTTTTTTTTTTTTTTTTAAAAATTTTTTTATTGTGGGTGGGTAGGGGGTGGGTTGGGGTGGGGCACACAAATTTATGTTCAATATACATAAAAAAGGGAGTGAACTGGGAAGGCAGAAAAAGCAGACAACACTAAAGGAAAAAAAAAAGAAGAAAAAAAAGGCAGACAAAGAAAACAAAACAACAAAAAACAAACAAAAAACCCAACAGAAAACAAACACACACACACACACACACACACACACACACAAAAGCCAGGAAGGTAGGGATGATCTTTAGACTGAAAGAAGCCAGGTATCCCCAAGGGGAGACGCAGTTTTGAACGTCAAACTAAACGCATATGTAAGGCATACTAGATTCTGCACATGCAAGACACACAAAAGATATATGCACAGCGAACTAAACGTATATACACGGCACAATAATTGTATATACACGGCACAATAATTGTAATGCACGGCACAATAACTATATATACACGGCACAATAATTGTATATGCACGGAACAATAATTGTATATGCACGGCACAATAATTGTAATGCACGGCACAATAATTGTATGTGCACGGCACAATAATTGTAATGCACGGCACAATAATTGTATATGCACGGCACAATAATTGTATATGCACGGCACAATAATTGTAATGCACGGCACAATAATTGTATGTGCACGGCACAATAATTGTAATGCACGGCACAATAATTGTATATGCACGGCATAATGATTGTAATGCACGGCACAATAACTATATATACACGGCACAATAATTGTAATGCACGACACAATAATTGTAATGCACGACACAATAATTGTATATGCACGGCACAATAATTGTAATGCACGACACAATAATTGTATATGCACGGCATAATAATTGTAATGCACGGCACAATAACTATATACACACGGCACAATAATTGTAATGCACGGCACAATAATTGTAATGCACGGCACAATATGCATGGCACAATAATTGTAATGCACGGCACAATATGCACGGCACAATAATTGTAATGCACGGCACAATAATTGTAATGCACGGCACAATAATTGTATATGCACGGCACAATAATTGTATATGCACGGCACAATAATTGTATATGCACGGCACAATAATTGTAATGCACGGCACAATAATTGTATATGCACGGCACAATAATTGTATATACACGGCACAATAATTGTAATGCACGGCACAATAATTGTATATACACGGCACAATAATTGTAATGCACGGCACAATAATTGTATATGCACGGCACAATAATTGTATATGCACGGCACAATAATTGTATGTGCACGGCACAATAATTGTAATGCACGGCACAATAATTGTATATGCACGGCACAATAATTGTATATACACGGCACAATAATTGTATATGCACGGCACAATAATTGTATGTGCACGGCACAATAATTGTATATACACGGCACAATAATTGTATATACACGGCACAATAATTGTAATGCACGGCACAATAATTGTAATGCACGGCACAATAATTGTATATGCACGGCACAATAATTGTATGTGCACGGCACAATAATTGTATATGCACGGCACACAAAAATCACGTACACGACAACCACAAAATTAACGCACAGCACACTGATTTTGTTACGGCACACAAAAAAGTATATGCGCGTGAAACTAAACCTATATCTACGATAGAATCATCAGTAGAATGATGCTGGTCGTATAAAGGAAGAAGAACAAGGAAGAAGAAGACACGCACAGGACACTAAATGTATATGCACGGCACACAATAAAACATATGCAGGGCACACAAAAAGTATATGCACGGCACGCAAAAACATACATACATACACGGCAAACTAAACGTACATGTGCGGCACACATAACGCTTGTACACGGCACATAAAAACAAATATACACGGAACACACACAACATATATACACGGAACAACATATATACACGGAACACACACAACATATATACACGGAACAACATATATACACGGAACACACAACATATATACACGGAACAAAAAAAAATGTATGTGCTCGCTACACGGAACTTGTATACAAGACGCACAAAACGTATACACAGGACACACAAAACGTATATACAAGACAAACAACGTACATAAACGGCACACAAAACGTATATACAAGACAAACAACGTACATAAACGGCACACAAAACGTATGTACACACCAAACAGAACGTTTATATCGGGTGTCCCAGACAGGCTGTTTTTAGACTGACACTGACAGATGCCAACACCTTGCAGCTGGCATGAACATGATGAAGGTCACATTGCACAGCTCTGATATTGGATTTTTTGACATGCTGTTTTGAATTTGACAATACTCGCATAATTTGCGTCTGAACGTTTAGATATTTTGCAGACTTACTGATGATACCCTGAGGTTACTGTGTGAAAATTTTCAATGAATTCGGTTTCTCTATCATTGAGAAAATACTTGTCAAAAAGCGTTCACTTTTTGGGGGGACATCCGATATACGGCACACTAATGGTATACACAAAACACACACAAAAAAAGATATGCACTGCACACAAAATAGTAATATATTCACAGTACCCAAAACGAATATACATAAAACGTCCATACGCAGCAAACTAAACGTTTATTCACAACACACTAAAGGTATAATTATATAAGACACACAACACGTAAATGCACGGCACACACACAATGTGAATACACGGCTCAAACAAGGAGCATGCAAGACACACACAAATTATACACGGCACTCATAATGTATAATACACACATGACACACATAATGTTTATACACGGCATACCACCGACGTATATACGCAACTAGTACAGATTGTAAACGAGATTTACTGAAGTTTCAGGCTGTGGTTGGCTCAGAAAGTTAGTGGCTAGGTTGTCAGTGGTTCAGGCAGTCAGTGGTTCAGAGAGTCAGTGCTTCAAGTTACATGCGACTGAGGCTGTCAGTGGTTCATGTTCTCGTTGGTTCAGTCAGCGGTTCAAGTTGTCTGTGGTTCGGGCTGTCACTGGCTCAGGAAGTCACTGGTGCAGGCTGTATGTGGTTTACACACTGGTGCAGGCTGTATGTGGTTTACACACTGGTGCAGGCTATATATGGTGTACACACTGGTGCAGGCTGTATGTGGTTTACACACTGGTGCAGGCTGTGTGTGGTTTACACACTGGTGCAGGCTGTATGTGGTTGAGACAGTCACTGGTTCAGGCAGTCACTGGTTCAGGCAGTCACTGCAGTTCAGGCAGTCACTGGTTCAGGCAGTCACTGGTTCAGGCAGTCACTGGTTCAGGCAGTCACTAGTTCAGACAGTCACTGGTTCAGGCAGTCACTGGTTCAGGCAGTCACTGGTTCAGGCAGTCACTGCAGTTCAGGCCTTAAGTGCCCGCAAAGGCCGCGAGTGCTGTCTAGGGGGCAGAGCTCCTCACGTTGTGGTTAACCGATACGGCGTCACCCACACGTTCTTCACCAGGTACTACACCACCACCACCACCACCACCACCAGTACGAGCAGCAGCAGCAGCAGCAGCGGAGGTGAGTGCGGCGCGGGTGAGGTCCATGACCAGCAGGGTGACCCCCACCAGCAGCAGCACCGCCACCCCCACGCCCCCGGCCGCCTGGGCGACGGGCTCCCGGGTGAGGATGGAGTTTTTGCTGCGGTGCGTGGAGGACAGGTTGCCCCGGGGCACGGTCAGCTCCGTCTGAAGACTCTGCACCAGCCGTGCCACCGCCTCCGGGCTGACCGACTGCTGCCACCTCCTCTGCGGGCACCGGCAAAAGCACAGGTTGTGCACGCGCTTCGTGGAGGCAGGGGAGGTGGAGGTGGAGGTGGGGGTGGGGGTGAAGGGCAGGGTCGTCACCGTCCCCGGCTGGTCCGTCGGGGTAGATGTGATTGTGTGGTCCGTTAGGGAAGGTGTGGTTGGCTGGTCTGTTAGGGTAGGTGTGGTTGGGTGGTCCGTGAGGGTAGGTGTGGTTGGGTGGTCCGTTAGGGTAGGTGTGGTTGGGTGGTCCGTTAGGGTAGGTGTGGTTGGGTGGTCCGTTAGGGTAGGTGTGATTGGGTGATCCGTGAGGGTAGGAGTGGTTGGGTGGTCTGATAGGGTAGGTGTGATTGGGTGGTCCGTTAGGGTAGGTGTGGTTGGGTGGTCCGTTAGGGTAGGTGTGGTTGGGTGGTCCGTTAGGGTAGGTGTGGTTGGGTGGTCCGTTAGGGTAGGTGTGGTTGGGTGGTCCGTTAGGGTAGGTGTGGTTGGGTGATCCGTTAGGGTGGGTGTGGTTGGGTGGTCCGTTAGGGTAGGTGTGGTTGGGTGATCCGTTAGGGTAGGTGTGATTGGGTGGTCCGTTAGGGAAGGTGTGGTTGGGTGATCCGTGAGGGAAGGTGTGGTTGGGTGGTCCGTTAGGGTGGGTGTGGTTGGGTGGTCCGTTAGGGTAGGTGTGGTTGGGTGGTCCGTGAGGGTAGGTGTGGTTGGGTGGTCCGTTAGGGTAGGTGTGGTTGGGTGGTCCGTTAGGGTAGGTGTGGTTGGGTGGTCCGTTAGGGAAGGTGTGGTTGGGTGGTCCGTGAGGGAAGGTGTGGTTGGGTGGTCCGTAAGGGTAGGTGTGGTTGGGTGGTCCGATAGGGTAGGTGTGGTTGGGTGATCAGTTAGGGTAGGTGTGGTTGGGTGATCCGTTAGGGTGGGTGTGGTTGGGTGGTCCGTTAGGGTAGGTGTGGTTGGGTGATCCGTGAGGGTAGGTGTGGTTGGGTGGTCCGTTAGGGTAGGTGTGGTTGGGTGATCCGTGAGGGTAGGTGTGGTTGGGTGGTCCGTTAGGGTGGGTGTGGTTGGGTGATCCGTGAGGGTAGGTGTGGTTGGGTGATCCGTTAGGGTAGGTGTGGTTGGGTGGTCCGTTAGGGTGGGTGTGGTTGGGTGGTCCGTTAGGGTGGGTGTGGTTGGGTGGTCCGTTAGGGTAGGTGTGGTTGGGTGGTCCGTTAGGGTGGGTGTGGTTGGGTGATCCGTTAGGGTAGGTGTGGTTGGGTGATCAGTTGGGGTAGGTGTGGTTGGGTGATCCGTGAGGGTAGGTGTGGTTGGGTGATCAGTTAGGGTAGGTGTGGTTGGGTGGTCCGTTAGGGTAGGTGTGGTTGGGTGGTCCGTTAGGGTAGGTGTGATTGGGTGGTCCGTTAGGGTAGGTGTGGTTGGGTGATCCGTTAGGGTGGGTGTGGTTGGGTGGTCCGTTAGGGTAGGTGTGGTTGGGTGGTCCGTTAGGGTAGGTGTGGTTGGGTGGTCCGTTAGGGTAGGTGTGGTTGGGTGGTCCGTTAGGGTAGGTGTGGTTGGGTGGTCCGTTAGGGTAGGTGTGGTTGGGTGGTCCGTTAGGGTAGGTGTGATTGGGTGATCCGTTAGGGTAGGTGTAGCTGGTTGGCCCGATTCTGTCCGCGTCAGAGAAAGCGACTGGGGGGTAGGGTTGAGGACAGCGCCTGTGGACACGACGTCTTCGGATGAAGGGGTGGAGGGGCTGGACAGGCTGCTGGTGAAAGGAACAGGCTCCTGCTCCACACTGCTGGAGGGCTGGGATGTCTGCATCCACACGCTGGTGTCTATGCTGACGCCGACGTAGCTTGAAGCGAATGATAAGGTCGAAGACTCCATGGGAAGGTACGTGCTGGTGCTGGTGGTGACGTTATCTGTGAGGCATGGAGGAGACGACACGATTGGGTCAAAGCTGGTGGCAAAGTCAGAGCTTAGGTTTATGTGAAGTTTGAAAAAAAGCCCACAAAAACCGAGAAGGAAAAAAACACACCCAAAAACCCCTCTATCCTCACGCGCACAAATTCACACACGGTTGCGGGGCACTCGCGCGCACAAAGAGAGAGAGAGAGAGAGAGAGAGAGAGAGAGAGAGAGAGAGGTGTGCAGGTTGTGTTTCCTGCACATCCATCAACTTTTACCCCTTCCCCTTTCTACTTCCTGCCTACCCCCCCCCCCCCCACCCCCCGCCCCTATTTCCATGCCCCCACCTCCACTACTACCATCCTCTCTCTCTATCACACACACACACACACACACACACACACACACACACACACACACACACACATCTCTCTCTCTCTCTCTCTCTCTCTATATATATATATATATATATATATATATATATAATCACACACACACACGCACGCACGCACGCACACACACACACACACACACACACACACACACACACACACACACACACACCACCTACCGCACACAACAGACACGGCCAGCAGCTCGCCTCCACCACCACCACCAGGGCCCCAGACGCACAGGGCCCACAGTCGGTCTTCGGCCACGGTCAGGCAGATCTGCTGGTAGAGGGTTCGAGCCTCGGCGTAGGGTAGGGGGGCGCCGTTCGTGGGGCTGAGGCAGAGGGCGAGGGGCAGTCGGGATGCGTTCACATCCTCCTCCTTGTAAGTCAGTACTGCACTCGCTGTGTGT